>NC_053025.1:354731559-354882931 GCF_003073215.2 Triticum urartu
CCCCTCGCGAGGGCCTTGACCTTGAGCTGATGAAGGTGGGCCGTGCTGGGCCCCCACTTGAGCCACGCTGCAGGCCGCAGGCAGGCAAGTCTGGGGACCCCCCTTCCTAGAACGCCGACACAGTCTTCATTCCTGTGGTCGACATAACTAAAACTCCAGGCGGTTAAACCAAAATCACACAGAACAAGGGAGTACCTTGCTCTGATACCAATTGAAAGTGTGTTAAGTCGACTAGAGGGGGGGGGGTGAATAGGCGATTTTTATGAATTCTTCACTGAGGAATTTCAGGGGGAGGAAATTCCTAAGAGAAGAACTACGTGCAGCGGAATAAGTACTCAGATGTAAACATAACAGAACATAAGCATGGTCTTCATGATGAACTAAAAACAAGCACAGAGTACAGAAAGCATAAACATAGGATAAACAGGATGAAGACAAACAGGCTAAAGAAATTGAACTGAGGAAATTGAGAAAGTCTTCAGTCAAAGTCTTCAAACAGATATGAATAAGCACACAACACGGTAATGAGGAAATGGAAGGGTTGAGGAAATAGAATTAGTAGGCTTGGTGAAGACAATGATTTGGTAGACCAGTTCCAACTGCTGTGACAATTGTACGTATGGTTAGGGCGGCTAGGTATTCAAACCTAAGGACACACAATCCTGGACACCCAGTCCTAAACACACATTTCAAGAAACTTAGTCCTACCGTTTCTCCCTTGAGCTAAGTGTAACACCCCGGATGTAACTTTCCCTATTTGTACTCCAACTCTTGCCATTTCCGGCGTTAAGTTATATTTATTTCTCGGGTTCGGGTCTTTGTCTCCGTGTGTTGTTTTCGTTTTCATGCATCTCATATCATGTCATCATGTGCATTCCATTTGCATACGTGTTCATCTCATGCATTCGAGCATTTTCCCCGTTGTCCGTTTTGCATTCCGGCGCTTCGTTCTCCTCCGGTGGCCATTTCTAGCTTTCTTTAGTGTGTGGGGATTAAACATTTACGGATTTGACCTAGACTTGTCATGCGGCCTTGGTTTACTACCGGTAGACCGCCTGTCAAGTTTCGTATCATTTGGACTTCGTTTGATACTCCAACGGTTAACCGAGGGACCGAAAAGGCCTCGTGTGTGTTGCAGCCCAACACCCCTCCAATTTGGCCCAAAACCCACCAAACTCTGCTCCATGTCCTAGAGCGTTCGATCACGATCGCGTGGCCGAAAACCGCACCTCATTTGGACTCTCCTAGCTCCACTTATGCCTATATATACACCCCCTTCGAAATTCACGGTTCTTCTCCCCCCTAACCCTAGATCCATTTCCTCCGCCGCCGCCGGACAAAACGTCCACCGACGGACGTGTCCGACTTTGCACCTCCGCCGCCACGTGGCACGCGCCCATTCGCCGCCGCCGCCGGGACCACTTCGCCGCCTCCCGCCACGTCAGGCCCGCGGGGCCCGCGTCTGGCCCGTGGGGCCCAACTCCCTCCGCCGCCTCCTCGCCCCGAGAGCCCATCGCCCCGCGGCCGTCTTCCTCCCGCGCGACCCCGCGCCGGAGACTGCGTGCAGCCACACTGGAGCTTCGCCGGCCGCCCGCACTACCTCGCGTCGCCGGCCCAAGCCGCCGGAGCTCGCCGCCGCCCCACCGCGCCAAGTCGCCGCCCCGGCGAGCCTCCACGCCGGCCGGCCTCTCCTCCCCTCAAGTTCCACTCCGGCCACCTCCCTCGACGCCGGCGAACCTCGAATCCCGCGCCAATGAACAGTGTCATGAACAGTACCTGCTACAGTGCATCTCAGATCTGAGATCCGTTTTAACCTAACGGTTGACTTTTTCCTCTCACCCTTAATCTTTTATGCATACTTTGACCGATGATATCTCCGCATCCGTAGCTCCGATTTGGGCATATAGCATATCAAAATGTTCGTCTCGACGAGTACATCATTTCATTCCACTGCATCATTTTCATTTGAGCTCATATTGATGCCCGAAATGCTGTTAGAAGGAGGCTTCGTGAGTTAATTGTCAGATCTGCTAGTTCATCTTAGACTTTTGTCATTTTTGCCATGATTATTGTGTGCATGCTATGCCTGTGAGTCCTTCATATGTTTTGTTAAGAATTTTGTCTTCTTTCCAGAGGTGCAACCCATGAATTTTTAGGATGTGTGTGGTGACTTGTGCAAGCTTGCAAATTGAGGCACCCGGTAAATCTATTTTCAGGGACTTAGTTGTTTTCACTAAGTCTGGGATTATTTAGTTCATGATGCCATATGTTCAGCTTGTTTCCTAGTGATCCGTGCCTCTTTTGAGGATCTTCAGTAAAGGAGTTTTGTTAATCATGTTATTCTCTATCCATCCATGTCTTTGTTTTCAATTATGAAGCACCCTAGTTTGAGTCAATCGAGCTCTACTTTAGCTCGTTGTGAATCTGGGCAGATCGTCAACTCGTTTGCGATTTTGCCGATGCTATTGTTGTTGATCCGTGCATTCTATGCCATTGTTCTTGCCATGTATAGCTAGAATTTTGTGCCTTCTCAATGGATGTATGCTTGCCTTGCCATGACTTGCACCGTAGTGAGTGCATCGAGCTCGTTTACATGCCTTCGTGAGTTATATTTCAGCATGTCTCAGTTTTCACTAAGTCTGAAAACTGATTATGTTTTTGCTATGTTCGTGTGCCCGTTAGTATATTTTGTGATGCCTTTTGACCCCAGGTCACTTTGGGACTTTTGTTAACCTTGTTGAGTAGCTCCATGCCATGTTCTTACTTGTCATGTTCAGGTCATGTATCATGTTGTTTTGCTGCTCCGAAGAGGGCTTCGTGATCTGAAATTTCAGACAAGTGTTCAGGTCATGTATCATGTTGTTTTGCTGCTCCGAAGAGGTCTTGTTTTAACCTGTCAAATTGTCTTGTTGTACCGGGTTACCGAGTCTGATCGGTGTGTCTCGGGTGGAGGTCTATTCCTTCGTTGACCGTGAGAGCTTGTCATGGGCTAAGTTGGGACTCCCCTGCAGGGATTGAACTTTCGAAAGCCGTGCCCGCAGTTATGGGCAGATGGGAATTTGTTAATGTCCGGTTGTAGATAACTTAAACCTTAATTAATTAAAACGAATCAAGCGAGTGTGTTACCGTGATGGCCTCTTCTCGGCGGAGTCCGGGAAGTGGACACGGTGTTGGAGTAATGCTTGCGCAGGTTGTTCCTCTAGATTATCGCTCGTGCTTTGCCCCCTCTTCTCGCTCTCTTTTGCGTATAAGATAGCCACCATATATGCTAGTCGCTTGCTGCAGCTCCACATATATTTGCCTTATCCTTCCTATAAGCTTAAATAGTCTTGATCGCGAGGGTGCGAGATTGCTGAGTCCCCGTGGCTCACAGATACTATAACTCCAGATGCAGTTCCAGGTGATTTCGCTCCAGGTGACGAGTACGAGCTCAAGTGGGAGTTCGACGAGGACTCTCAGCGTTATTATGTTTCCTTTCCCGATGATCAGTAGTGGTGCCTAGTTGGGGTTTGATTCAGGGCCTTGTCGCATGTTGGATTTTTCTTCTATTTTGGCACCGTAGTCGGGCCATTAGTGCTTGTATGATGGATGTTATTTATGCACTTTGATGTGACGTGGCGAGTGTAAGCCAACTATGTACCTCCCCCTTTTATTATATATTACATGGGATGTTGTAATGATTGCCTGACTTGCGACATTGCTTTCAATGCGGTTATGTCTCTAAGTCGTGCCTCGACACGTGGGAGCTATAGCCGCATAGAGGGCGTTACAAGTTGGTATCAGAGCCTTCCCCGACCTTAGGAGCCCCATTGCTTGATCGTTTTTAGCAGCCGAGTTGTGTCTAGAAAAATGTTTTGAGTCTTTTAGGAATTATATATCGGAGAGCTTAGGAATTCTTTTTACTTCCCAGTCTCCTCATCGCTCTGGTAAGGCATCCTGACGTAGAGTTTTGACTCTTCTCTTCTCAAATTTCACTAAATTTTTTTTTAGGATCACGCGAGTATCTTGGAATCGTTCTGATGGCTTATGGTGAGAACATTGTCTTGGTGCCTCCTGTCAGGGGTTTAGTGGAAGTGTCCCGGATAGTTGAGCTCTGAGGTGTTGTCATCATAATTTTATCGTTGCAATTCTGGAATACTTGAGATATGTTCGCCGACATCAAAAATCTCTTTTATGCAGTTCATTGGTGAGATAACCTCGACGCCACCCAGTACTGGGGCGGGAGTTCGGGAGTATCGCCATAACTTGTATAACGGATGCTTTTCGAAGGTTGAGGTAGATGGTTTCCGAAGTTTTCTTGGTTATGTGTTGAAGGATGGATACAGCTGGATGTAGGATTTGCTAGTTTGGGTGAGATATTATGCTTCCCCTGTATCCCCAACACCTGATTGCATAACCGGAAAGGTTCGGGAGTTTCATAGGTGGGAATTCTAGTAGCTCTAGTTCTTCTTCCACGGATATTGGTTTGAGATTGGGATTTCTTACCGATTATTCATTCTTGATCCGTACCTTGTTGATTTATTTCTCTACCTTAATTCTACGTGGCTTCTCAATTTATGGATATGTGACCATTTGAAGAGGAATGCATTCGTTCATTTTGTTCGGATGTGAAGACTATATGTTGCAATTTTCATTCCATTTGATTCAGCTTCAATATTTATCTGTCAATGTGCTAATGGTGGTCAACCTCTTCTGGATGGCTCCCGCTAAGAGCACCAGTCAGAACCAGAATCAAGATCCGCCACCGCCTCCACCTCCTCCAGAGGCATGGCAAGCTGTGATGGCCACAACCAATGCAAACACTCAGCTGATCATGCAAATTCTCCAAGAACGCAATCAAGGTAGTCAAGGGAATCAAGGCAGCAACCAGAGTCACTTTGCTACACTCAACCAGTTCCTTGCTAACGGGCCAAAGACTTTCAGTAATTGTGTTGAGGCAACCGATGCTGACGATTGGCTTGTGGATCTATGTAAGCATTTCGAGTGCAGCAACGTCAGGCCTGAGGACTTTGTCAAGTTCGCTTCCTTCCAACTCAAAGATCAAGCTGCAGAATGGTTCCAGCAGTACAAGGATTCCAGAGGTGGACGTGTTATCACTTGGGATGATTTCCGTCGAGATTTCCGAGCTCATCACATTCCACAGAGCGTGGTTGAAAGCAAGCATGAGGAATTCCGCAATCTGAAGCAAGGTTCTTTGTCTGTCTATGACTACAACAAATTGTTCCAGAAGCTTGCCTGCTTTGCCAAGCAGGACGTGCCTGATGAGAAGAGCATGATATATCAGTTCAGGGGTGGTCTCAGAGAAGATATTCAGCTCGCTCTTGTTCTCTTTGAGCCCTTGAGATACGATGAGTTCTACAACATGGCACTGAAGCAAGAGGCTGCTCAGTTGAGGTGTGATGCTTCCAGGAAGCGAGTCAGAGATGTTACTCCTTCTTCCTCTACCCAAGTGACCAAGCAGCAGAAGTTTTGGCTTCCTCCTCCTCCGTTCCATCAGCCGTATCAGCAGAAGAGCAAAGGTGGAAGTGGTTCTTCCCACCCACCCAACCCAGGCTTTCAGAACAAGACTTCGTCTCAAGCTCCAAGATCGAGTGCTCCGTATCACCATCCGCTTTCAGAGGTCACGTGCAACAAGTGCCAACATAAGGGTCACTATGCCAACAAGTGTCTCAACCAGAGGCGTCTTCCTCCTCCTCCTGTGAGATCGGCAAGTACAGCTATGGTCAAGCATAACCCCAAGCACGCCAAGGTCAATTTGATGAATGCAGCTCAGGCAGAGGACTCGTCAGATGTGATCATGGGTAACCTTCCTGTTAATGATATTCCTGCAAGAGTTCTTTTTGACACGGGTGCATCGCATTGTTTCATGTCTAAGCCATTTTTTTACCAAGCATAAGTTCGTTTCTTCTCATTTGGGTAAACAAATGGATATCGTTTCTCCTGGCAAACGTTTGAGTGCTAGTCTGGAGGTGCCAGATGTTACTATCACATTGGGCGACTACAAGTTCCTTTCTTCCCCAATGGTTCTTGGTAACTCGGATATTGATCTTATTCTCGGGATGGATTGGCTTTCTAAGTACAAGGCTCAGCTTGATTGTGCAGCCAGGCAGATTCAATTGACTCATTCGTCTGAGGATGTAATTATCTTTGCCGCTCGGGATAATACTATCCGTCTGTTTTCTCTCAATGAGAAGGGTGAATTGGATTCCATCTCTCAAATTCTAGTCGTTTGCGAATATCAAGACGTCTTTCCAGAAGAGCTCCCAGGAATGCCTCCGCACCGGCCAGTTGAATTCGTTATTGAACTTGAACCTGGCACGGAACCTGTGTGCAAACGTCCTTACAAGCTCGGACCTGAAGAGTTGAAGGAGCTGAAGAAGCAACTCGATGAGCAAGAAAGAATGGGTCTCATCCGGCCTAGTACTTCTCCGTGGGGTTGTGGTGTTCTTTTTGTGAAGAAGAAGGATGGAACGGACCGACTTTGTGTTGATTACCGTCCAGTGAACAAGAAGACCATCAAGAACAAATACCCACTTCCCAACATCAATGAGCTGTTCGAACAACTCAAAGGTGCTCAAGTATTCTCCAAGCTTGATCTCCGTATGGGTTATCACCAGATTCGCATTCGTGAAGAAGATATTCCCAAGACAGCATTCAGAACAAGCTTTGGTTCATATGAATACACTGTCATGTCTTTTGGCCTCGCCAACTCTCCCCCGACGTTCTCTCGCATGATGAACTTTATCTTCAATGGCTACACCAATGACTTTGTTTTGGTCTATCTCGATGACATTCTGGTTTTCTCGAAGAACAAGGAAGATCATGCCAAGCACTTGCGTTTGGTTCTCGATAAGCTCAGGGAACATCAGTTCTACGCCAAGTTCTCCAAGTGTGAATTTTGGCTCGATGAGGTTCTTTATCTTGGTCATATCATCTCTGCCAAGGGCATTTCCGTGAATCCCGAGAAGGTGTCTGCAATTGTGAATTGGGAACCTCCTCAGAACGTGAAGCAACTCCGAAGTTTTCTCGGTCTCGCAAGCTATTGCCGAAGATTCGTTGAAAACTTTTCTAAGATTGCGAAGCCTCTCTCTAATCTTCTTCAGAAGCACGTCAAGTACGTTTGGTCTCCAGAGTGTGATATTGCTTTCAACATGTTGAAAGAGAAGTTGATCACTGCTCCAGTTTTGACTCCGCCTGATGAATCCAAGCCGTACGAGGTCTTTTGTGATGCCTCTCTCCAAGGTCTTGGCGCAGTATTGATGCAAGAGAAGAAAGTTGTTGCTTATACATCTCGCCAGTTGAAGCCTAATGAGAAGAACTACCCCACTCATGATCTCGAGTTGGCGGCAGTTGTGCATGCTCTTTTGACTTGGAGACATCTTCTATTAGGAAGAAAAGTGGACATTTGCACTGATCACAAGAGTCTCAAGTACATCTTCACTCAGCCCAATCTCAACCTAAGGCAAACTCGATGGGTCGAAATGATTCAAGAGTATAATCCGAGTATTGAGTATACTCCAGGCAAGGCCAATGTGATTGCTGACGCTTTGAGCAGGAAGGCTTACTGCAACAGTCTGATTCTCAAGCCTTATCAACCCGAGCTTTGTGAAGCTTTCCGCAAACTTAACCTGCAAGTTGTTCCTCAAGGTTTCCTCGCCAACCTTCAAGTCTCTCCTACCTTAGAAGACCAGATTCGCCAAGCCCAGCTTCTTGATGATATGATGAAAAAGGTGAAGATTGGAATTGCCAAGAGTCAGTCCAAGTACAAGTGCTACCGCCTTGATGACAAGGACACTCTCTTCCTCGAGGATCGTATTGTTGTGCCCAAAGGTGAACTTCGTAAAGTGATCATGAACGAGGCTCACAATTCTCTCCTCTCCATCCACCCTGGGAGCACGAAGATGTATCAGGACCTCAAGCAAGCTTATTGGTGGACTCGAATGAAGCGCGAGATCACTCAATTCGTGAATGAATGTGATGTCTGCAGAAGAGTGAAGGCAGAACACCAAAGGCCAGCTGGTCTCCTCCAACCTCTTGCCATTCCAGAATGGAAGTTTGACCACATTGAAATGGACTTCGTGACTGGGTTTCCAAAGTCCAAGCGTGGCAATGATGCTATATTTGTTGTCATCGATAAGCTCACCAAAGTGGCTCACTTTCTGCCTATCAAAGAGTCGATCACTACAGCTCAATTGGCGGAACTCTATACCTCTCGCATTGTCTCTCTGCACGGTATTCCTCAAGTGATCTCTTCAGACCGTGGCAGCATCTTTACCTCCAAGTTTTGGGATTCTTTCCAGAAGGCCATGGGCACTAACATCCGCTTCAGCACAGTTTTCCATCCTCAAACAAGCGGTCAAGTCGAGTGCGTCAACCAGATTCTTGAAGATATGCTCAGGGCTTGTGTGATCTCCTTCGGCATGAAGTGGGAGGATTGTCTTCCTTATGCTGAATTCTCCTATAACAACAGTTTTCAAGCAAGTTCGGGCAAGGCCCCTTTTGAAATTCTGTATGGCAGGAAGTGCCGTACCCCTCTCAACTGGTCTGAAACCGGTGAACGTCAGCTGCTGGGTAATGACTTAATCACAGAAGCAGAAGAAATGTGCAAAGTCATTCGTGATAACCTCAAAGCAGCCCAATCCCGTCAGAAGAGCTACTATGATAGTAAGCACCGTGATTTGGCTTTCGAGATCGGAGATCATGTTTACCTCCGTGTCTCTCCTATGAAAGGTACTCGTCGCTTCGGTATCAAAGGGAAGCTTGCCCCTAGATACGTGGGACCTTTCAAGATTGTCAGCAAGAGAGGCGACCTCGCCTATCAACTCGAGCTTCCTTTAAACTTTGCAAATGTTCATGATGTGTTCCACGTCTCTCAGGTTCGAAAGTGCTTCAAGACTCCCGACCGCACCATCAACTTCGAGGACATTGAGCTCCAAGAAGATCTCTCCTATCGTGAGCACCAAGTTGCTATTCTTGAAGAGACTGAACGCAAGACTCGCAACAAGTCAATCAAATTTCTCAAAGTCAAGTGGTCTCACCATTCCGACCGTGAAGCTACCTGGGAACGCGAGGATCACCTCCGTTCTGAGTACCCGGAGTTCTTTTAGTCCTAGATCTCGGGATGAGACCTTTTCGTAGTGGTGGAGTGTTGTAACACCCCGGATGTAACTTTCCCTATTTGTACTCCAACTCTTGCCGTTTCCGGCGTTAAGTTATATTTATTTCTCGGGTTCGGGTCTTTGTCTCCGTGTGTTGTTTTTGTTTTCATGCATCTCATATCATGTCATCATGTGCATTGCATTTGCATACGTGTTCATCTCATGCATTCGAGCATTTTCCCCGTTGTCTGTTTTGCATTCCGGCGCTTCGTTCTCCTCCGGTGGCCATTTCTAGCTTTCTTTCGTGTGTGGGGATTAAACATTTCCGGATTGGACCGAGACTTGTCATGCGGCCTTGGTTTACTACCGGTAGACCACCTGTCAAGTTTCGTATCATTTGGACTTCGTTTGATACTCCAACGGTTAACCGAGGGACCGAAAAGGCCTCGTGTGTGTTGCAGCCCAACACCCCTCCAATTTGGCCCAAAACCCACCAAACTCTGCTCCATGTCCTAGAGCGTTCGATCACGATCGCGTGGCCGAAAACGCACCTCATTTGGACTCTCCTAGCTCCACTTATGCCTATATATACACCCCCCTTCGAAATTCACGGTTCTTCTTCCCCCTAACCCTAGATCCATTTCCTCCGCCGCCGCCGGACAAAACGTCCACCGACGGACGTGTCCGACTTCGCACCTCCGCCGCCACGTGGCACGCGCCCATTCGCCGCCGCCGCCGGGACCACTTCACCGCCTCCCGCCGCGTCAGGCCCGCGGGGCCCGCGTCAGGCCCGCGGGGCCCGCGTCAGGCCCGCGGGGCCCGCGTCTGGCCCGCGGGGCCCAACTCCCTCCACCGCCTCCTCGCCCCGAGAGCCCATCACCCCGCCGCCGTCTTCCTCCCGCGCGACCCCGCGCCGGAGACCGCGCGCCGCCGCACCGGAGCTTTGCTGGCCGCCCGCACTACCTCGCGTCGCCGGCCCAAGCCGCCGGAGCTCGCCGCCGCCTCGCCTCGAAGCCGTCGCCGCCCCACCGCGCCAAGTCGCCGCCCCGGCGAGCCCCCACGCCGGCCGGCCTCTCCTCCCCTCAAGTTCCACTCCGGCCACCTCCCTCGACACCGGCGAACCTCGAATCCCGCGCCGATGAATAGTGTCGTGAACAGTACCTGCTACAGTGCATCTCAGATCTGAGATCCGTTTTAACCTAACGGTTGACTTTTTCCTCTCACCCTTAATCTTTTATGCATACTTTGACCGATGATATCTCCGCATCCGTAGCTCCAATTTGGGCATATAGCATATCAAAATGTTCATCTCGACGAGTACATCATTTCATTCCACTGCATCATTTTCATTTGAGCTCATCTTGATGCCCGAAATGCTGTTAGAAGGAGGCTTCGTGAGTTAATTGTCAGATCTGCTAGTTCATCTTAGACTTTTGTCATTTTTGCCATGATTATTGTGTGCATGCTATGCCTGTGAGTCCTTCATATGTTTTGTTAAGAATTTTGTCTTCTTTCCAGAGGTGCAACCCATGCATTTTTAGGATGTGTGTGGTGACTTGTGCAAGCTTGCAAATTGAGGCACCCGGTAAATCTGTTTTCAGGGACTTAGTTGTTTTCACTAAGTCTGGGATTATTTAGTTCATGATGCCATATGTTCAGCTTGTTTCCTAGTGACCCGTGCCCCTTTTGAGGATCTTCAGTAAAGGAGTTTTGTTAATCATGTTATTCTCTATCCATCCATGTCTTTTTTTGCAATTATGAAGCACCCTAGCTTGAGTCAATCGAGCTCTACTTTTGCTTCGTTGTGAATCTGGGCAGATCGTCAACTCGTTTGCGATTTTGCCGATGCTATTGTTGTTGATCCGTGCATTCTATGCCATTGTTCTTGCCATGTATAGCTAGAATTTTGTGCCTTCTCAATGGATGTATGCTTTCCTTTCCATGACTTGCACCGTAGTGAGTGCATCGAGCTCGTTTACATGCCTTCGTGAGTTATATTTCAGCATGTCTCAGTTTTCACTAAGTCTGAAAACTGATTATGTTTTTGCTATGTTCGTGTGCCCGTTAGTATATTTTGTGATGCCTTTTGACCCCACGTCACTTTGGGACTTTTGTTAACCTTGTTTAGTAGCTCCATGCCATGTCCTTACTTGTCATGTTCAGGTCATGTATCATGTTGTTTTGCTGCTCTGAAGAGGGCTTCGTGATCTGAAATTTCAGACAAGTGTTAATTTCACTAAGTCTGGAATCTGTTTTGCATTTGCGTTTTTGCCATGCTTGTTTGAACCTCATAATGGATGAATTGGCCGTGGCTCAGTGCTAGTATTTTGTTAAGCATCTTGTGTGCATCCCTGCCATGTATTTTTTTGTCATCTTTGGTGGCTGTAGCATGTTCGTTGCATTGCATTTAGATGCCTACTTGCTGTAAATTGCAGACCGGTGTCATATCTTAAAACGCTTGCCATTTCCAAACCGTAACTCCGATTCCGGCGTTCTTTATATCGTTTTCAAGCGATTTCATCCCCTCTTTCCAGTGGAACCCTTGGAATTCCATGTTGAGGCCAGGTTCATGCGTTTCCTGTCATATCTTGCTTTTTGCATCCCGCATCGCCTCCCGCATAGCATATCATCATTTCATCTTATTGCTTGGTCTTGCACGTGGTTGATTGTATCCTTGTTGATTGTTTGTCTTGTTTGGTAGAGCCGGGAGACAAGTTCGCTACCGAGGAGCCTGTTGAGTTTGCTTGTGAGGATCCAGTCAACTCTGACAACTGTGCAGGCAAGATGATCATACCCTCGAAATCACTACTATCTTTGCTATGCTAGTTTGCTCGCTCTTGCTATGCCAATGCTACGATGCCTACCTTTTGCTTGTTAGCCTCCCAATTGCCATGTGAAACTCTAACCCACCATGTCCTAGCAAACCGTTGATTGGCTTTGTTACCGCTTTGCTCAGCCCCTCTTATAGCGTTGCTAGTTGCAGGTGAAGATTGGAGCCGTTCCTTGTTGGGACATTTATTTACGTGTTGGGATATCATTATATTGTTATGTTATCTTAATGCATCTATATACTTAGTAAAGGGTGGAAGGCTCGGCCTCTCGCCTAGTGTTTTGTTCCACTCCTGCCGTCCCAGTTTCCGTCATATCGGTGTTATGTTCCCGGATTTTGCGTTCCTTACGCGGTTGGGTTATAATGGGAACCCCTTGATATTTCGCCTTGATTAAACCTTTTCCAGCAATGCCCAACCTTGGTTTTACCATTTTCCACCTAGCCTTTTATTTCCCTTGGGTTCTACAGACTCAAGGGTCATCTTATTGTACCCCCCGGGCCAGTGCTCCCTCTGAGTGTTGGTCCGAACTGGGCAGCCTGCGAGGCCACCTCGGGGAAACTTGAGGGTTGGTTTTACTCGTAGCTTGACCTATCTGAGTGTGCCCTGAGAAATAGATATGTGCAGCTCCTATCGGGATTTGTCGACACATTCGGGCGGTGTTGCTGGTCTTGTTTTAACCTGTCGAATTGTCTTGTTGTACCGGGTTACCGAGTCTGATCGGTGTGTCTCGGGTGGAGGTCTATTCCTTCGTTGACCATGAGAGCTTGTCATGGGCTAAGTTGGGACTCCCCTGCAGGGATTGAACTTTTGAAAGCCGTGCCCGCAGTTATGGGCAGATGGGAATTTGTTAATGTCCGGTTGTAGATAACTTAAACCTTAATTAATTAAAACGAATCAACCGAGTGTGTTACCGTGATGGCCTCTTCTCGGCGGAGTCCGGGAAGTGGACACGGTGTTGGAGTAATGCTTGCGCAGGTTGTTCCTCTAGATTATCGCTCGTGCTTTGCCCCCTCTTCTCGCTCTCTTTTGCGTATAAGATAGCCACCATATATGCTAGTCGCTTGCTGCAGCTCCACATATATTTGCCTTATCCTTCCTATAAGCTTAAATAGTCTTGATCGCGAGGGTGCGAGATTGCTGAGTCCCTGTGGCTCACAGATACTATAACTCCGGATGCAGGTCCAGGTGATTTCGCTCCAGGTGACGAGTATGAGCTCAAGTGGGAGTTCGACGAGGACTCTCAGCGTTATTATGTTTCCTTTCCCGATGATCAGTAGTGGTGCCTAGTTGGGGTTTGATTCAGGGCCTTGTCGCATGTTGGGTTTTTCTTCTATTTTGGCACCTTAGTCGGGCCATGAGTGCTTGTATGATGGATGTTATTTATGTACTTTGATGTGACGTGGCGAGTGTAAGCCAACTATGTACCTCCCCCTTTTATTATATATTACATGGGATGTTGTAATGATTGCCTGACTTGCGACATTGCTTTCAATGCGGTTATGTCTCTAAGTCGTGCCTCGACACGTGGGAGCTATAGCCGCATAGAGGGCGTTACACTAAGGTCACACAGACCTCGCCCAATCACTCATGGCAAGTCTTGTGGTGACTTCCAAACCTTCACAGGCTCGGTCACTCGGCGATCCACAATTTCCTCTTGGATGCTCTAGATCATGACGCCTAACCATCTGGAAGATGCACAGTCTTCAAAGGTAACAAGCGTCAGATCCATGGAGGATCAATCTCTTCAGTGATGCTCAATCACTTTGGGTTTGCAGGTGTTTGGGTTTGGGTTTTCCTCACATGTTGATTTTCGCTCAAAGTCCTCGGAGGATGGGATGCTCTCAAATGACAAGTGTCAGTTTCTCTTGGAGCAGCCAACCAGCTAGTGGTTGTAGGGGGCAGCTATTTATAGCCTAGGGAGCAGCCCGACATGATAAGACATAAATGCCCTTCAATGATATGACCGTTAGGTGGGAAGGTATTTTGGGACAGCTAGCACGTAGCACAACAACGGTCGAAAATTTGACTACCAAATTCCTTAGGGCCATCATGTTCCTCACATGTAGATAATCCGCACTGGCGAATTCCTAACTCCTTAGTTAGAACAAATTCTCCAAAGACCAGAAGAACTTCGTCTCTGTCACTGAAGAAGTTGACTGAACTGCATGAGATTTCCAATGGCTTCACTCGAAGGGATTAGTAGGTGTAGGATTTTGAGTTGAGCATCACTTGGAAACTTTTCCTTAGTATTTCCTCGACCCCCTTTAACAGTTCGTTGTTTCCTATGACTCAAGAAATAGAAAATGAAATTATGAAAACAAAAGTCTTCATGTTTCATGTTCCTCGAATGAATACCAAGTCTTCACGGCCACACCAATTTCGTCACTTTCAAAGTCTTCAGAAAGTCTTCAGAAATCCAAAGTCTTTAGCCGAAGAAATTCATTTTTAGGAGTCTACTTTCTCTGTAAATATCAAACTCCTCATAGACTTATAGACATGTGTACACTCACAAACGCATCAGCCCCTTAACCTATAAGTCTTCAATACACCAAAATCACTAAGGGGCACTAGATGCACTTACAATCATAAAGCATAACATGGTAATACGCGGTGTTAGGGGTGAACTAACGCAGTGCTAGACGTTGTAGACAGAGAGGGAAAACATCCGGAGGGGTTTTTCCAGCGTCTCGCATTTTCTGCACAGATGAAAAGAGAGGGGACAGTTCCATGTTCATCATGCTAGGGGCATGTGAGAGGCATGAGGAGGGCGTATTCGGATTCTTCTTGTCGTTCCGAGCAACTTTCATATATAAAGTTTTTCGATCCGAGCTATGGTTTATTTTCTACAAATTTCTAAAGTTTTAAATCTTTTCTAGAATTTCTAAAATTCTACTAAGTCTTAGAATATGTTTATTGACTAGCCAATTTGTGAGGGCTATAATGGGTTATTCATAGCTCTAATGGGGATGATTCCTATAGATGGTTTACTCTACTCCAAGAGTACTACCAATCCATGCCATCTGATTCTTAGTTAGTCCAAATACAACCCCAAACTAGCTTAGTTAGTAATCTGTTTCTTCAGTTTTCTCTGTTAATAGAAGATGCACTTTTGTCATTTTTTAGCAATTAATCCATGCACCTAATGGACTTGTTCCAGTGAGATGAAATGGAGTTGGTCAAGTGTACAAACTATTCCCATCATTTTTATTTATTTTCAAACTGATTTGCTATTTGTTTTGTTGATGCAAAAAGGGCTAGTCAATAAGCAGCAGCTGTATAAAGCTAGCTACTGCTACAGTAACTGAATGTTACTGTAGCAGCGTTGCACTAATAGCAGCAGGCAGCGAGCAACACAACAGCATGAGCAACGCAGCAGCGGGCGGCGGTAGCGGGCGGCTGCAGTGCGGTGCGTGGCGCAGCAGACACAACAAGGCGAAGGGATGCGGGCGGCCAAGGGCAGCAGGCGCGCGCAGCAACGAGCAGATGCAGCAGCAGCTCACATGCACGGCGGGCAAGCGGCTGGCCGGGGCGAGTCCAGGGGAAGGTGGGCGCGGGCGCACGTATGGTGATCGTGTCCAGGGGCGTAGAGGGCGCAAGCAGGGGCGCGGACCGCGAGCTCGACAGGAGCTCGGGCGCGGTCGGGCGACGACCTCGGGCGAGCTTGAGTCCGAGCGTACCGGGTACGACAAGATGCGCTGGAGGTGGCGTTGGCTAGCTAGGAGCTCGCGGAGTTTGACGCGCGGCACAAGCGCGAGCTTAGCATGCAGTGGCTGCGGCGGCAGCACAGCCAACGGCGGCGAGCTTCAGCAAAAATGGCGGCAATCCTAGAGTACGCGCGTGAGAGTAGAGAGAGGGGGAAGACGAGCGGTGCTCACCGGGTGAGCACATGGAGGCTCGCTGGTGGCCGGAAGCAGCAGATGGCGTCGAGAACATCGACGAACACCGACGGCAACACGGGAGGGGATCAGCTCGATCCGGCGACGTGGTGCTCCCCAGATCAATCTGAAGGGCGGAGCCGACATAGACGACGATAGCGGTCCTCCTAGTCATCTCCGTGCGGTGTGGGGTGCTCGGTGGCCACGGTGGTGGGAAGCGGCGGCGACGGCAGCTACCGGGTGTGTGCTGGGAGAGGCAAGCGATTGAGGGGAAGAGGAATGCGGGGGTCTAGGGTTTGAGGGGGCCTTAGAGACGTCAGGGAGGGGCTGGATGCTCGGCACGTGGCCATCCATGCCCATGAACGTGGGCGCAGCGTCCACCCAGCCTCTGATGAACACAGAGGTTGGGGACGAGCTCTAGGTCAGTTGGGCCTTGCCTGTTCACTTCAAGGCCCAGGCGCACAGTAGGTTTGTTTCTGTGTTCTTTTCCTTTTATTGCTCCTTTTTTGCAATTAATTTTTGTACCAAATGAGTTTTGTTGCTATCACACGATGTTTGGCGGCAATTGGAGTTAAATAAATAATTGCTTGTTTCGAAAAGGCCATTTTATTTTCTGTTAGTCCACTCATTAATTTCCTAGGAATTTATTTGTGAGCCCAATGAAGTTGGTTTAAAAATCAAGATGATCAGGGGAATTTATAGAATTATTTGAACATTTTAGTTTTACTGTTTGAAGAACTAATTAATTTGACTTTATTTTAATATGTGAACTTGAACTCGGTTTGGACCAAAGTGCAGTGTAGGAAATTAATTGCGATGACATGGCACCGTTAGGGTGTGATTAATGTAGCTTACCTAACGGGGTGTTATACCTCATATCCCTGCCAATGTTAAATAGTATTCAGGATTAGCGGTGGCATTAACTCAAGTAAAATGAAGAACTTAGTACTAACCTCTAAGGGGAAACTGAGAAACCGTCTGCCAATGTCGTATCCCTCCGTGCATACACGTCGAGCGAGAGTGTGCCCGTGCACACAACTCAGCTTTTGGTACTTCTCGGTGGCGCAAAACTCGAAGTCGAACTCGTGTTGCGGGAGTCTGGAGTCATGCTCCGGATCCGATAGTAGATCGCTTTCCTGGTGGGGGGGGGGTCATTCAGGATGGATTCTTCAAGGAGCTACTTTGGACTTGCTAAAAAAGATCAGGATAGATTGGAACCTGACATGACGATTCAGATCCGTAGTACACCTGCCTTCTGATGACTTTAGGCAAGTGCTCTGCGGCGACCGCCGTCGTGGCGGCGCTGTCGAGAGCGGCGATATGAGCAGGAGCAGCCGCACCAAAACCATCAGCGCCACTCATCCGCATTCCCCCAATGTCAGCGCCATGTGAGGGAATTTGGAGGCTATCTAGGGATTTGGGGGAAATGGGGAAACTATGGGGATAAGCTAACGGCCGAGAACTACTTATGGCACTATATGTTGTATACGACACACTATTTGTACATGTCGTTTGTGTTAGGTATTACAACTTCACACATGATTTCCGCACCAAACCATGTGAGAAGACAACGTAGGTGAGACACGGTTGCCGTTACATTACCGTATGTGATGTACTACCCTGTACATATAATTGAGTTACAGTGATACCGTGTAAACAACCGCTCTGTGGATATCTGTCAAAAAAATAAAATAGTCTCTCTGCAGATAGAGATGGCAATGGCGGCCTAGGTAGCGGCTACTGGATAAGAGGTCAATCGTCGATCGGTGGGCGATGGCGGCGTCATAGGAGGTCAATCCTTGGTCGCGGCAGGAGATAGGAGGAGCTCAACCATCGAGGTTGGCGGCGGTGTGATTGGAGCACATCCATCGCGATCGATGGCGGCAAAGTGGAGTTCGAACTTCAGGCGGAAGCTGCACTAAGCTTTGCTTCTCGACCCTGCTGTCTCGGTGTGCCACCGCATCGCGCATCTCTGTCTGCTAGGTGGAGGTCGCCGCGCGGCTAATTAACTAAGGTATTTTTTCATGAGCGGCTTAATTAAGGTATTTGATACTTCTCCAACGTATCTATAATTTTTGATTGTTCCATGCTATTTTATTCTCAATCTTGGAAGTTTTATAATCATCTTATATCATTTTTTGGTACTAACCGATTGACATAGTGCCAAGTGCCAATTGTTGTTTTTTCCATGTTTTTTACATCGCAGAAAATCAATATCAAACGGAGTCCAAATGCCACGAAACTTTACGGAGATTTTTTATGGACCAGATGGAAGATATTGGGCCCTGGTTGCACCTGTGAGGAGTCCCGAGGAGGGGACAACCCACCAGGGCGCGCCAGGAGACCCTGGCGCCCTGGTGGGGTTTGCCCACCTCGGGTGCCCCCCGGACCGCCTCTTTGCTCTATAAATATCCCAATATTCCCAAAACCCTAGGGGAGTCGAGGAAATATTCATCCAGCCGCCGCAGAGTCCAAAATCACTAGATCCAATCTAGACACCATCACGGAGGGGTTCACCACTTCCATTGGTGCCTCTCCGATGATGCGTGAGTAGTTCTTTGTAGACCTCCGGGTCCGTAGTTAGTAACTAGATGGCTTCATCTCTCTCTCTTGATTGTCAATACAATGGTCTCTTGGAGATCCATATGATGTAACTCTTTTGCGGTGTGTTTGTTAGGATCGATGAACTTTGAGTTTATGATCAGATCTATCTTTTTATATCCATGAAAGTATTTGAGTTTATTTGATCTCTTTTATGCATGATCTCTTATAGGATCATATTTCTTCTCCGATATTTGGGTTTTGTCTGGCCAACTCGATCTATTTATCTTGCAATGTGAAGAGGTGCCCGGTAGTGGGTTCGATCTTACGGTGCTTGATCCCAGTGACAGAAAGGGAACTGACACATATGTATTGTTGCTACTAAGGATAAAAAGATGGTATCTATATCTACCTCCATAGATAAACGGATCTCGTCTACATCATGTCATCGTTCTTATTGCATTACTCCATTTTCCATGAACTTAATACACTAGATGCATGCTGGATAGCGGTCGATGTGTGGAGTAATAGTAGTAGATGCAGGCAGGAGTTGGTCTACTAATCTTGGATGTGATGCCTATTATTTAATGATCATTGCCTGGATATCGTCATAATTATTTGAGGTTCTATCAATTACCCAATGGTAATTTGTTTACCCACCGTTTGCTATTTTTCTCGAGAGAAGCCACTAGTGAAACCTACGGCCCCATGTCTTCTTTCTCATATATTTGCCTTTGCGATCTACCTTTTCTCTTGCATTTATTTTCAGATTTATTAATCCAAAAACCCAAAAATACTTTGCTTACACTTTATTTTTTTGCGATCTATTATTTCAATCTACTACAAATTTATCTCCCGTCCACCCACCATTTTTGGCGCCGTTACCCGAAAGGGATTGACAACCCCTTTAACATGCCGGGTTGCGAGGTGTTGTTATTTGTGTGCAGGGGCTGTTTACGTTGTGTTGCTTGGCTCTCCTACTGGTTCAATAACCTTGGTTTCATATCTGAGGGAAATATCTACCGCCGCCGTGCTGCATCATCCCTTCCTCTTTGGGGAAATACCGACATAGCTTCAAGCGACATCAAAAGGAATTTCTGGTGCAGTTGCCGGGGAGGATCTTCATCATAACCAGGTTCCTAATCACAAATCTCATCTCCTCGCAATTTACATTATTTTCCATTTGCCTCCCGTTTTTCTCTCCCCCACTTCACAAAAATTTATTGTTTTATTCACCACTCTTTTCCATTCGCCGTTTTCTTGCCGGATCTATTCTTGAGTGCAATCTTGTTGTGTGGTAATCATGACTCAAGGGAACACCAAGTTATGTGATTTCTCAAATACCAACAACAATGATTTCATTGGCACTCCGCTTGCTCCTCCCGCCGCTAGTGCGGAGACTTGTGATATTAATACTGCTTGGCTGAATCTTGTTATGAAAGACCAATTTTCCGGTACTCCTAATGAGGATGCCGCGTCCCATCTTAATACCTTCGTGGAATTATGCTACATGCAAAAGAAAAAAGATGTGGACAATGATGTGGTCAAGATGAAATTATTTCCGTTTTCCTTGCGTGATTCTGCAAAAAATTGGTTCTCTTCTTTGCCTCGCAATAGTATCAATTCTTGGAATAAATGCAAAGATGCTTTTATCACTAAGTATTTTCCTCCCGCAAAAATTATTTCCTTAGAACCCATATCATGAATTTCAAGCAACTCGAACATGAGCATGTTGCACAATCTTGGGAAAGGATGAAAATGATGCTAAGGAATTGCCCAATTCATGGGTTAAATCTTTGGATGATCATACAAATTTTTTATGCGGGATTGAATTTTGTCTCTCGTAATCTTTTAGATTCCGCCGCGGGTGGAACTTTTATGGAAATTACTTTAGGTGAAGCCACCAAATTGCTTGATAATGTTATGGCAAATTATTTGCAATGGCATACCGAAAGGGCTCCTACTAGTAAAAAAGTTAATTCTGTTGAAGAAATTTCTTCTTTGATGAAAAAGTTGATGCTCTTGTGAAATTGGTTGCTAGTAGAAGTGCTCCTATTGATCTTAATGATACGCCTTTGTGTACTTTGATTGAGCAAAATAGTGGTGCTATTGATGTGAATTTTATTTCTCGCAATAATTTCAACAACAATGCTTATAGAGGTAATTTTAATCCTAGGACTTTTCCTAGTAATTCCTCTAATAATTATGGTAATTCCTATGGAAATCAATCTTATAATAATAATAATAGGAACACCTCTGATCTTGAGAATAATATTAAAGAATTTATCAACATGCAAAAAGTTTTCAACACTTCCATAGAAGAAAAGTTGAACAAGATTGATGATTTGTCTAGAAGTGTTGATAGAATTGCTCATGATGTGGAAAATCTCAAGATGAAAATTTTTGTGCCTAAAGTAAGAAAATAACTACTATGCTTAGAGCTCTTTATGTTTCTATGGATGAAAGTAAGAAAATAACTACTATGCTTAGAGCTAAATGAGAATTTTTAGAAAAAGCATTTTCTAGTGATTTCTTTCACAAAAGTGATGAAGATCTTAAAATGATTGGTGTTTCTCCTATTGATTCTTTGTTTAGTAAAGTTAAAAATGATGAAAAAGGGACTGGACAAGAGTCAACTTTAGGAAGAAGGCGTCCCAATATTTCGGAGGGTGAAAATCTTGTTGAGAAAAATGATGGAAGTGGGTTTGGAGAGGTCAAAACTTTAGCTAGTGATGCACCCACTCTTTTGGATTACAAAGACTTTAATTATGATAGTTTTTCTTTTATTGATTGTATTTCTTTGTTGCAATCCATTATGAATCCACCCCATGCTTATGAACAAAACAAAGCTTTTACTAAACATATTGTTGATGCTATGATGAAAGCTCTTGAAGAAAAATTGGAATTGGAAGTTTCAATTCCTAGAAAATTGTATGATGAGTGGGAACCTACTATCAAAGTCAAGATTAAAAATTATGAGTGTTTTGCTTTGTGTGACTTGGGTGCTAGTGTTTCTACAATTCCTAAATCTTTATGTGATGTGCTTGGTCTTACCAATCTTGAAGAATGTTCCTTGAATTTGCACTTGGCGGATTCTACTATTAAAAAGCTAATGAGAAGAATTAATGATGTTCTTATTATTGCAAATAGGAATTATGTGCCCATAGATTTTATCATTCTTGATATTGATTGCAATCTGTCTTGTCCAATTATTCTTGGTAGACCGTTTTTACGCACTATCGATGTGGTGATTGATATGAAAGAAGGCAATATTAAGTTCCAATTTCCTTTGAGGAAGGGTATGGAACAATTTCCTAGAACTAGAATTAAGCCACCTTATGAATCAATCACGAGGGCATCTTATGGATCTCGAACCAAAGATGACAAAACTTAGATCCTTGCCTTATGCCTAGCTAGGGCGTAAAACTATAGCACTTGTTGGGAGGCAACCCAATGAATAAAATTTATTTTTGCTTTTTGCTTCATATTTTTGAGTGTTGGCACAATTATGTTACTATTATGATTGTGTTTTTATGTTTTAGTTAGTGTTTATGCCAAGTAAAGCCTTTAGGATCTTCTTGGGCAATAGTTGTTTGATCTTGCTGAAAAAACAGAAAGTTTTACGCTCACAAAATTAATTTTCATTTTTTACCAGAAAGCGATAAATACCCATTCCAATTGCAGTAGATCGATATACAAATTTCTCAGGTCGTCCTAATTTTTCAGAGTTTTTTGAGTTGCAGAAGTATTCGAAATAGTCATATTGCTACAGACTGTTCTGTTTTGACAGATTTTGTTTTCTTTGTGTTGTGTGCTTATTTTGATGGCTCTGTGGTTTTCTTTGATGAGTTTTTGCCATAGAAAAGTTGGAATACAGTAGATATAATACAAAAACAAAATATAAATTGGTTTGATACAACACTTATAATAGTGATATATTATTCTTATACTAACGGATCTCACGAAGGCTTTGTTGAGTTTTGTATGATTGAAGTTTTCAATTTTTGGGTTATCTTACGATGGATGAAGGAAGGATGTAAGAGCCTAAGCTTGGGGATGCCCTGACATCCCAAGCTATTATCCAATAATGAGGAACCAACTAAGCTTGGGGATGCCCCCGAGTGGCATCCCCGCTTTCTTCCAACAACTATGGGTATTTTACTCGAGACTATATTTTTATTCGTCACATGATATGTGTTTTGCTTGGAGCGTCTTGTATGATATGTGTCTTTGCTTGTTTCATTTTGTGTTTTAGGTCATCAATCCTTGCTGGACACACCTATTTGAGAGACCCAAAATTATGTCATGACTTGTTAGAATTTCTCCCTATGCTTCACTTAAATCTTTTATGAGCTAGGACTTGCTCTAGTGCTTCACTTATATCTTTTTGAGCACGATGTGCTTTGTTATTTTTGAAGAAATGCTCTCTTGATTCACTTAGATTTATTTGAGAGTTAGTAAAATTTTCAAGAAAGTCTCTCTTGCTTCACTTAAATTATTTTGAGAGAAAGACAATCTGTTGTGCTCATGATCTTCACTTATATTTGTTTGAGCTTATGAAAAGCAACACATGAAAATTAGTCCCAAAGTGATAGATATCCAAGAAGGATAAATAAAAAATGTCATGAAGATCATTGGACAAAATAAATTTGATTCTTAGTAATAGTTTTGAGGTATGATGATGTGATATGTGAGTCATCTTGATAAGTAATTATGCTTTAGTAGGAATATTGGTGTTAAGGTTTGTGATTCCCTATGCATGCACAAAAGTCAATAATCATGCAATGAAAATTATATCCTACTTGTGGTGCATTATTCGGTGTTAATTATGCTTAATGCTTTCTTATGAGATTATTCGTTTCTTGGTTGGTCGCTTCCCAATCTTTTGCTAGCCTTCATTTTGCACTAAGTATGACCTCTACTTGTGCATCCAAAATCCTTTAAACCATTTTTGCCACATGAGTCCACTATATCTACCTATATGCGGTATTCTTTTGCCGTTCTAAGCAAATTTGCATGTGCCATCTCTAATTTTCAAAATAAACATCTCTTTTGTGTGTTTATTTCGTTCGTGGAGCGGTGAGGGTTGGCTAATATTTTCCATGCTAGATGTGTTATTATCGAGATGAGTGTTTATTCACTTGTCATTGCATGCGAGTAAGGCAAATGTTTTACGGATGCCTGAGGGAGTCCTGGACTAAGGGGTATGAGTTACTTTATGTTGATAATATAAAGCACTCCACATCAAATTTTTTGATTGTTCCATGCTATTTTATTATCAATATTGGATGTTTTATAATCATTTCATAGTCATTTTATATCATTTTTGGTACTAACCTATTGACATAGTGCCAAGTGCTAGTTGCTGTTTTTTCCATGTTTTTTACATCACAAAAAATAAATATCGAACGGAGTCCAAATGTGTAACACCCTCGATGCGGCTATATCTCCCACGTGTCGGAGCATGACTTAGAGGCATAGCCGCATTGGAGGCAATGTCGCAAGAGGGGTAATCTTTACACATCCCATGTACTGAATAAGAAAGAGATACAGGGTTGGCTTACAATTGCCACTTCACACACTACATGGTTTAAGCATTACATCATCCAGATACAATCAAGGTTCGACTACGGAACAAAAATAAAAGAGACTACCCCTAATGCTACAGATCCCCGATCGCCCCAACTGGGCTCCACTACTGATCAACTGGAAACGGAAACGACATAACGAACACGATCTTCATCGAGCTCCTCCTTGAGCTCGGTTGCGTCACCTGCATGGTTTCATCGGCACCCGCAAACTGGTTTTTGGAAGTAAACTGTGAGTCACGGGGACTCAGTAATCTCACACCCTCGCGATCAAGACTATTTAAGCTTATGTGTAGGGAAAAAGTAAGAGGTGGAGCTGCAGCAAGCACTAGCATATATGGTGGCTAACATACGCAAATGAGAGCGAGGAGAGAAGGCAAAGTGCGGTCGAGAATCTATGATCAAGAAGTGATCCTAGACTACTTACGTCAATCATAACTCCAACGTCGTGTTCACTTCCCGGACTCCGCTGGAAAGAGACCATCACGGCTACACACGCAGTTGATGCATTTTAATTAACATGAGTTTTTGGTTTTCTACAACCAGACATTAACAAATTCCCATATGCCCATAACCACGAGCACGGCTTTCAAAAGTTCAAAACCCTGCAGGGGTGTCCCAACTTAGCCCATCACAAGCTCTCACGGTCAACGAATGATATTCCTTCTCCCAGGAAGACCCGATCAGACTCGGAATCCCGGTTACAAGACATTTCGACAATGGTAAAACAAGACCAGCAAAGCCACCCAGATGTGCCGACAAATCCCGATAGGAGCTGCACATATCTCGTTCTCAGGGCACACCGGATGAGCCAGACGTCGGGTTGGCATAGACCCTGGCTGCCCAGGGGGCGCCGGACATCGCTCAGGTTGGACCAACACTTAGAGAAGCACTGGCCTGGGGGTGGGGGGTTAAAACAAAGATGACCCTTGGGTTGGCTGACCCAAGGGAAAAAGGCTAGGTGGCAAATGGTAAAACCAAGGTTGGGCCATGCTGGAGGAGTTTTATTCAAGGCGAACTGTCAAGGGGTTCCCATTATAACCCAACCGCGTAAGGAACGTAAAATCAAGGAACATAACATCGGTATGACGGAAACTAGGGCGGCAAGAGTGGAACAAAACACCAGGCATAAGGCCGAGCCTTCCACCCTTTACCAAGTATATAGATGCATTAATTAAAATAAGAGATATTGTGATATCCCAAAATATCCATGTTCCAACAAGGAACAAACTCCAATCTTCACCTGCAACTAACAACGCTATAAGAGGAGCTGTGCAAAGCGGTAACATAGCCAAACAACGGGTTGCTAGGACAAGGTGGGTTAGAGGCTTGACATGGCAATATGGGAGGAATGATAAGCAAGTGGTAGGTATCGTAGCATAGGCATAGCAATAGAGCGAGCATCTAGCAAACAAAGATAGAAGTGATTTCGAGGGTATGGTCATCTTGCCTGAGATCCCGCAAGGAAGAAGAACGAGTCCATGGAGAAGACAAACGAACAAAGTCGAACGAATTCTCACAAACGCAACGTTATCGGAACCAACCCGAAGAAGCAACACCGGAAAGAAGCATACAACATAGTAAACAACCAACACATAATCATGGCATGATGCACAACCAAGTTTGATGCATGTCCGGTTTAATGATACATGGCATGGTAAAGTGCACAAGCAATTCTACAAATTAAGTGGAGCTCAATATGCAACAAGTTGCATATTGATGAAACACCACAACAATTTATTTAGTTCGATCTCGTTTATGTACCCAACAATATTAAATGTTGTTTAACATGGCAAGGGGTGTAGCAAAGTAAAACTACCTATCTAGGCAAGTTTAAATGAGGCCGGAACAACAAGCAACAAGTCCGGAAATCCTCATGAGCATAATTATGGATTTGGTACTGTTCTGCCCTAAACCAAATTTTAGAGTTGTGAAACATGCAAAGTAAAGCCATCATGATAATCTAGGCATTTTTCCACCCCATTTACATATAAAGTTTATTAAATTCCGAGTTACGGTTATTTAGTTATGAAATAAAGCATTTTAGCATGGCAAGGGCAAAATTTAAACAAACAACATTTTAAGCATTTAAACATAGATGAAAATGGCAAATTATTAATCTACACAAAATTCTAAGCAAGTTTCATGTATTAAGTTTTTACATGTGATGCTTAGTTTGTGAGTTAAAATATGCATGAAGTTCAAGGGTGTTTCTACAAAACTGACGTTCTCTGGGAAAATAGGAAAACGTTCTATGTAAAAAAACACGATACGGGCCGGATCTGGTTGGCCCATCAGTAACAGGTGCTGGGGGAAGGCATCTCACCATGGGCCAAGGCCTAGTCAGGGCAGGAGGCCGACTTGGGCTCACGGAGGCTTGGTGCGCTGGGCCTCGGTCCACAGGCGAAGGGAAGGCGGCCCGGGCACGTAGCGGATCTGGCGATTGACTCGATCGAGTCAACATGGTCGAGCGAGGGAGCTGGCGTCCTCGCTGGAATGCCTGACGCGGCTCGAAGCAAAGGTAAGAAACAGCAGGCGGCGACGGACAGGGACCTTGGCAGCAGCGGCAGCTTGGCTCCGGCGAGAAGGCAGGCGCAGGGAGTAGGAAACGGCAAGGATGGGCGGATCCAAAGTGGAGGTGATGGAGCCGCGGCGGTGGCAGCAGTGCTTGCAGGGAGGCAGCGGCGAGGAGAAGGACTCCGGCGAGAGGCCGACATGGCTGCAGTCCCTGCAGGCGGTGGGGGACAGGGGTGCTCGTTTCCCTTGCGGGCTCGAGGAAGAAGAAGATGAGGTCGCGGGAAGAAAGGGGTCGAGCTCCTCTGTCCGGTGCAGAAACAAGAGGGCCAACGCTGACGGGGACCCAGGGCGGCGTGGCTGATCCGAGGCACGGGCGCGGCATCCGAGGCACGGGTGCGGGTCCTAGGGCAGAGGCCACGTCCGGCGGATCCCTGGTGGCGACGCGCGGCTTGGGGCTTGCGGCAGAGCTCCTGTGGCACTTCATGGCAATGGATCGAAGAAAAGGTTCCTGAGAGAGAGGGGAGATGTGATACGAGAGAGAAAGAGAAGCAGGAGGGGAAAGGAGCAGGGTTGTCGGGACTCATCTCCGGCGAGGGTCGGGCGGCTAGATGGATCTCAGAGGAGCCGGGGTTGGCTCGATGGAGGATTCGAGGGAGAGTGGGTGGCAGCTGGAGGTTGGGCAGCGCGGATCCCCAAGAAGATAGTGGCGGCGGTGGACACGGAATGGATGGGACAAGATCCCTAATTTCAAGGGTTGCCCACTATTTATATTGCAAAGGGATTAGGGTAGAGGCTATCTCGTCCCTCCGATCACAATCGGACGCTCGCTAATAAAATAGCTAGGGAGTCCAAATAAGAAAACGGTGACGTTTTGTAGATGTTTGGGGATGATTCGGACCCAATAGTGATGACTACCCGGGTCGGGTCCGGGACAGCTTTCGGACGCGCGCGAGGAGGTCCACGGGCAGACGAGAGAGCTTAGGTTAGGCCTCGCGGTAGGTAGTGGACTGTGGAGAGAGGGTTGGTCTGAGAGAACAGGGGAGATATGCTGCCCGGCACGGTTTCCGGAGACTGAAAACGTCCGACGAAAAGACCGACTATACTGCCGCTATAGTTATCCGTTGGGGCATCAAACGGACTCCCAACGCGATGAAATTTGACAGGCGGTCTTCCTACACTAAAATAAGACCGCACGCCAACTTTAATCCCAATCTGAGAACATTTACCGGCCACTTATAAAATACTATTTCGGATGTGCCGCGGGCGCGTGCAAGTGTGGTTGGGCTCAGAACGAACAACGGACGGAACTGGGGAAACCCGGACGAATGCAAGTTTTGAAAACATGATGATGCAATGCACATGATGACATGACAAGATGCAACACGCAAGCGAATGACAAGGCAACAACAACGAACAACTGGGAGACACCTGGCGCAACGGTCTCAGGGTGTCACAAAATGCCACGAAACTTTGCGGAGATTTTTTATGGACCAGATGGAAGATATTGGGCCCTGGTTGCACCTAGGGGGAGTCCTGAGGAGGGGACAACCCACCAGGGTGCACTAGGAGGCCAGGCGCACCCTGGTGGGTTTTGCCCACCTCGGGTGCCCCCTGGACCACCTCTTTGCTCTATAAATACCCAAATATTCCCAAAACCCTAGGGGAGTCGAGGAAATATTCATCCAGCCGCCGCAGAGTCCAGAATCATGAGATCCAATCTAGACACCATCATGGAGGGGTTCACCACTTCCATTGGTGCCTCTCCGATGATGCGTGAGTAGTTCTTTGTAGACCTTCGGGTCCATAGTTAGTAGCTAGATGGCTTCATCTCTCTCTCTTGATTCTCAATACAATGGTCTCTTGGATATCCATATGATGTAACTCTTTTGTGGTGTGTTTGTTGGGATTGATGAACTTTGAGTTTATGATCAGATCTATCTTTTTATATCCATGAAAGTATTTGAGTTTCTTTGATCTCTTTTATGCGTGATCTCTTATAGCCTCGTATTTCTTCTCCGATATTTGTGTTTTGTCTGGCCAACTCGATCTATTTATCTTGCAATGGGAAGAGGTGCCCGGTAGTGGGTTCGATCTTACGGTGCTTGATCCCAGTGACAGAAAGGGAACCAACACGTATGTATCGTTGCTACTAAGGATAAAAAGATGGGATCTATATCTACCGCTATAGATAAACGGATCTCGTCTACATCGTGTCATCGTTCTTATTGCATTACTCCATTTTTCTATGAACTTAATACACTAGATGTGTGCTGGATAGCCGTCGATGTGTGGAGTAATAGTAGTAGATGCAGGCAGGAGTCAGTCTACTAATCTTGGACGTGATGCCTATGTAATGATCATTGCCTCGATATCGTCATAATTATTTGAGGTTCTATCAATTGCCCAACAGTAATTTGTTTACCCACTATTTGCTATTTTTCTCGAGAGAAGCCACTAGTGAAACCTACGGCCCCCAGGTCTTCTTTCTCATATATTTGCCTTTGCGATCTACCTTTTATCTTGCATTTATTTTTAGATCTATTAAGACAAAAACCCAAAAAATACTGTGCTGCACTTTATTTTATTTGCGATCTATTATTTCAATCTATCACAAATTTATCTCCCGTCCATGCACCATTTCTGGCGTCGTTAGCCGAAAGGGATTGACAACCCCTTTAACACCTCGGGTTGCGAGGTGTTGTTATTTGTGTGTAGGTACTGTTTACGTTGTGTTGCTTGGTTCACCTACTGTTTTGATAACCTTGGTTTCATATCTAAGGGAAATACCTACCGCCACTGTGCTGCATCATCCCTTCCTCTTTGGGGAAATGCAGACGTAGCTTCAAGCGACAGCAGTATTCAATTCCTAAGGGTAGTGCTGTAGTACTTTGCATGTAAGTTGACTGGTGATAATCCCCAAGTGCAAGGAATCATCTTAGCAATTTCCAAAGGTGGAAGTGATAAGTATGGAGTGTCGAACCCACAAGGAGCTAAAGGTAAGATCAAATATTCTCTCAAGTCCTATCTGCCACCGATACGACTCTACGTACACTGAATGTTTGCTTCCATCTAGAAACAAGAAATAAAACTACGTTGTGGGTATGAACAGGATAGCTTTGCATGATATCGGAGAGATAAAATATAAAAATAGGTGTTGTTAACATAAAGTTAGAATATTACTATATATTATAAATAGCGAGTGTGGAATAATGATGGATCGGTGTGCGGAATTGTCCTAGGCAATTGTTAACAAGATCGGTAATCATTTTTGCAATTTTGTATGAGGGAGAGGCATAAGTTAACATACTTTCTCTACTTGGATCATATGCACTTATGATTGGAACTCTAGCAAGCATCCGCGACTACTAAAGATCATTAAGGTAAAACCCAACCATAGCATTAAAGTATCAAGTCCCCTTTATCCCATACGCAACCACCCCCTTACTCAGGGTTAAGCTTCTGTCACTCTATCAACCCACTATAAGCGAATCATGAACGTATTGCAACACCTTACAGGGGGAATCCTTCACGTGTGTGCGGCATGGAAGGCACCATAGGACATCACGAAAATAAAACATGCAACTCAAACCAATCTAGATCATCAATCAACCCAAAAGACAAAAGAAATCTACTCAATACATCATAGGATGGCAACACATCACTGGAACATAACGTGTGGCATAAAGCACCATGTTCAAGTAGGGGATTACAACAGGGTGCGGCAGAGTGTACCGCTTAAAAGAGATGATGAAGGTGATGAATATGGTGATGTTGATGAAGACGATCACCGCGGTGATGGTTCCCCCGGCGGCACTCTGGCGCCACAGAGAGAGAGAGGGGAAGAGAGTCTCCCCCTTGTGTTTCCTCCTCCATGCCCCTCCTAGATGGGGAGAGGCTCTCCCTCTGGCCCTTGGCCTCCATGGTGATGATGGCCCCTTCTGGCTTCCTCCTGCATGACCTCCGTTGATGATGGCCCCCTTCGGCAGGGTGCCAGAGAGGCCTAGATTGATTTTTCATGGCTATTGAGGCTTGTGGTGGCGGAACTTCTGATCTAGGTTTCTTTTTGGGGGTTTGGGGATTTATAGGAATTTTTGGTGCCGGTCTCACGTCTAGAGGATGCTCAAGGGGCCCACCAGCCTGGGGGCGCCACTAGGCTTGTGGACTCCTTGTCCACTCCTGGCCTAGCTCCGATTCTCCAGGGGTATCTTTTGGTCCATAAAAAATCACCATGAATTTTCAGCCCATTCCAAGAACTTTTATTTCTGCACAAAAACGACACCACGGTAGTTCTGCTGAAAACAACGTTAGTCCGGGTTAGTTCTAATAAAATCATACGAAAACCATGTAAAATTGTTGTAAACATGGCATGAATACTTCATAAATTATAGATACATTGGAGACGTATCAACTGGCCATTAATTTTTGTAATTGCACGTCTGGGTAACAATATGGAGCGCCCTCGGTAATTATGAAAATAAAACCTTGTGATTTATGCATGCATCTTTGGGCATCAGTGAATCCGTGTATTAATGTTTTTTGTTTTTAATTACCATTCGTGTGGTACAGATGGAACGATCTCAATGGATGAAGAATCAGAGAACCACATATTTTATCAGTGGCGTGACAGAGTTCATGAATTTGGCTGAAAGTACAAGGAGGAGAATTGGTGATGCAGATTACATCCTGTGCCCATGTACTGATTGTGCCATTACAGAGTCACATGAAGTTGGAGATGTCCAGTGGCACTTACTCTCTCGGGGATTCATGGATGGATATACATGTTGGACCAGACACGGCGAAGAGCATGTCATGGATGAATATACCAAGGGTTGCGAGATGCCAAACCCCGATCGTTGTCACACGGATTTTGAATCTAACATCAGGGCAGAGGCATCAAGCTACCAATGGAACACCGGAAAGCCGAAAGGCCCACTGGAAAACCAAGACGTCGACACAGATGACGATGATCTTGATATGCCAGATTTTGCTGCTATGCTTGCAGATTTCAAGGGCACAAAAAAGGATATGATTTGGTACAAGGATCTGCCAACCATTGATACGAACTCCAAGAAAGAATTGTATCCAGGTTGCAAAAAGAAATATTCCAAGTTGAGTGCCACCCTGGCGCTTCTCAGATTTAAAGCAGCAAACAGTCTATTAAACAAGGGTTTCACAGAGATGTTAGGTCTTTTCAAAGAAATTCTTCCGGAAGACAATGTGTTCCCTAGAAGCACGAACGAAGTGAAGAAAATTGTTTGCCCATTGGAACTTGAAGTACAGAAGATACACGCTTGTGTGAATGATTGTATATTGTACCATGGTGAGCACAAAGATTTGTGTGCATGTGCCACATGCATGCATGCACGATACAAGCGTAGGAGAGCAAAGGACAAGTACAAATTAGACGACGAGATCAAGACATGAATCTCGTTCAAGGTTGTTTGGTACTTGCCTTTAATTCCAAGGTTGAGGCGTTTGTTTGCAAATGCTAGAGAGGCAAAGAGGTTGCGGTGGCATTATGATGAGCGAACCGCGGATAAATATATGAGGCACCTAGAAGATGGGGCTCAGTGGGAATTAATCGACAAAAAGTTTAAAGAATTTGCCAAGGATGCTAGAAGTATAAGGCTCGGGGAGTGTATCGACGGGATGAATCCTTTTGGCGATATGAGCACCAATCACAGCACATGGCCCGTGGTTCTGTGCATATATAACCTAGCTCCTTGATTGTGTATGAAGAAAAAAATACATTATGATGTCAATGATTATTCAAGGCCTGAAGCAACCTGCAAATGACATCGACATTTACTTTCAGCTACTGGTAGAAGAACTACTCACAATGTGGATAGATGCGCCTGCTGTAAAATGTTATCATGCTTACAAAAAGGAGATTTTCGATCTACATGCAATGCTGGTGCACACCATTCAAGATATGCCGACACTAGGCAACACATCGGGGCAGAAAACAAAGGGAGATGTAGGGTGTATCACATGCATGGATAGGACAACTAGCAGATTTCTTCCCAACTCACACAAAACCGTGTATTTGTGTCATCGTAGGTTCTTACGGAGAAATCACCCATATCGAAAGATGAAAGCTGAATTTGATGGTACAGCAGAGGTAGATGTGGGCCCAAGACGCTATGCTGGGGAGGTGGTCCACAACATGGCTAAACAAATTAATGTTGTGCTTGGCAAGAAGCACGCTTTGACGGTGAAACAAACACCCAGGGGTCAAATGTTTAAGAAGAAATTGGTGTTCTGGAAATTACCTTACTGGGATATTCTATGTGTACGTCATTGCATCGATGTCATGCACGTAGAGAAGAACGAATGTGAAAGCATACTTGGTACTCTGCTCAAGATTAAAGGTAAAACAAAGGATGGTGATGGTGCATGGCTCGATATGCTTGCTGATCAATCAACACGCAAGAGTGAAGCAGAAGATGATGGAAAATTCATCAAAGCTCGCCAGAGTTACAATTTCAGTACAAAAGAAGCAACATAGTTCTTCACCTATTTGTTGTCAGTTAAGACACCCTCTTCCTACTCCGCAAACATTAGAAGTCTCGTGGATGTGAGCTCAGTTAAAATGAAGTTGGAACACATGAAGTCACATGATTGCCACATAATGTTGACACAAATCATCCCAGTGGCCATCAGGAATCTGATGGACAAAGATATAAGAAAGACACTCATTGAGCTCTCTGATTTCTTCAACCAACTATGCTAGAAAGTTCTAGATATTGAAGAGTTGGATCATATGCAAGAGGATATTGCAAGAATATTGTCCAACCTAGAGATGTTTTTCCCACCATCATTCTTTTATGTCATGGTCCATCTCACTGTGCACCTTGTCGACGAGATAAAATATTGTGGTCCTGTGTTTCTTCGCAACATGTATCCCTTCGAGCGGTTCATGGGAATACTGAAGCGCTATTGTCAGAACCGAAACCATATAGAGGCAAGCATCCTACAAGGTTATACCGTGGAGGAGGTGGTTAAGTTTTGCATCGAATACATGAAACAAAGACCTATAGGTTTGTCCCACTCTCGCCACTAGGGAAGGCTGAAAGGTAAGCCGGTCCTTGCTGGCACACAAATGGCTGCACCCAGAGAATTGGCAGAGAAAGCCCATTTGACGGTACTTCTTAACAGCCCAGTTCTCAGTGCTTATGCCGAAGAACACTTGGTGGAGATACGCCAAAGCTTCTTACCAATGGTGCCTTCATCAGATATGGAGATGAAGGAGCACACTAAGAACTACGCCGAATGGCTGAAGAATCGTTTGGCACAAGGATCCATCGATGACATTGCTATGTGGTTGGCACAAAAGCCATCGCCTACGATGTTGATGTACCAAGCATATGACATAAATGGATACACATTCTACACCGAGGAACATGATGAGAAGACCTCATATCAGAACAGCTCTATTCGAATAGAATGCATGACTGTAGATGAAGCTGGTAAAAGGGTATACTATGGAACCATCAAAGAGATTTGGTGAAAGTTAAGGTGGCGTTATTCAGGTGCGCATGGATCCCTATTGGTCATGTAAAGGTTGATGATTACAGGAAGACATGTGTTAAGAGGACAACGATGGCATATCACGCGGACCCGTTCATTCTTGCCAGCGATGCTACCCAGATTTTCTATGCGGAAGACCCCTTGCATAAGAACTGCCATGTAGTGATGCATGGGAAGAGGAGGGTACTGGGTGTCGAGGATGTTGCTGATGAGGATGAGTACGATGAATTTGCTGAGTTGCCAGCCAAGGGATCACGCACCCATCTAACAGAGAAGCGTAAAATCATCAGAAAACCCAAGTTCATTTGGGGTCAACATAATGATCCTAATTCCCCCATGTACATGAGAATTAAGCCGTAAGACTAGTCTTTATGCCTACCTTGCAACTTAATTTGTTCAATTTAGAACTGTCGCGTGTACTGAATTTGTGAGTTATGCCCGATTTTCTGTTGATGTAAGAACCGTTAATATGTTGACCTTGATATGCTGTCAGTTCACGCAATGAATATGAACTGTTTATTATTATTATTATTATTATTATTATTATTATTATTATTATTATTATTATTATTATTATTATTATATCATATAGGTAGCACACTCAATTGATCTCACTCCAGTATGTGTGAACAAAAGATATGCAATCTGGTTTGCGAATAGCACACAGTTCATTCATGAAAGCCGTGTGCCAACCAAACCCCGCGCACGATCTGAGTCATGCTATCTGATTAGACAGAACCCAAACCCCATGGATCGTACGTCTGCACCGTTGGATGCTCTCAGATTGAACAACAATCCTCATCCCTTTCGATAGCAAATGCAATTCCGGTTGTAATTTTATTTTTATGCACAAAATGCACGTCAAACTCAAAAAATGTCTTAAATATAGCTAACGATACATGAAATGAGCCAGAAAATTAAACCCGTGGTATAATGGTGATTGCATACTGTGGAAATTTTTATGAGGCCAAACGATGAAGTCACCGACCACTGGAGTTTGAATTGACACATATCCTTTTGGAAACCATGATCCTCCATGTGAGATGCTCCGGTTTAGAAGGAGTGATCATCAAAACTTGTGCCAAACTTTACCAAAAATTTTCCACAGGGCCGTGAGAGCACGCCACTGGCACACATTGATTTTGATGTTGTCCGGACTCCATCTGAATTTCCTGTAATTAAGATACCAACTAGGCCTACCGCACCTCGCGGCCGAAATGTTTGAAACTTCTCCCCGCTCCTCAGACAAACAGATGAAAACTCGCAAAGCGACGCAGAAATGATTTGTACACCTTCTTTGCTAAGGCTGGCCACAGTGGGGGTATCATAGCCGGTATCATGCACTCGGGAATAACAAATATGATGAGGTGTCAAGGAATTAAAGAAGGGAGAGTGGATTAGAGTAACATAGGCAGATACCGTAACGTAATAAATGCTATACTACTTTGTGTCATGCATGGCCATAAATACGGTTATCTATGATACTACTCTATGATACTATGCACTATGAAGGTAGTATCATACACTAGTATCATATGCATGATACTAATATATGATACTCCCCACTATAAGGCTGGCCACAGTGGTGGTACCATAGCCAGTATCATGCACTCAGAAATAGCAAGTATGCTGATGTGGCAAAGAATTGAAGAAGATAGAGAATGTTAGAGTAACATATAGGTAGATACCGTATCATGTTAAATGCGATGCAAATTTGTGTCATGCATGGCAATAAATATGATCATCTATAATACTACTCTATTATACTATGCACTATAATTAAAGGTAGTATCATACACTCACTGGTACAACGAGGTGCTATACAAACGGTTTTTAACCCCTTTCCGCGATGGCATTTGGAACCGTCACCAAGTGAGTGTGGGTGATAGGGGGGTCCTTGCCACACGACCCAGAAACCGTCGGGGATATGCCCTCCTGGCACACACACTCGGCAAAATGAGGTCGTGTGCGACCGGCGAGCGACCAAATATGGTTATATGTACAATAGTGCAAAAAAACAATTATACATGCAAAATCGTTTCCGGTCATAAGTACATCCCACATAGTCAGTCCCCGCTAAACGTTTCCATTTGTATATACATCCCACATAGTCACTCCAAGGAAAACGTTTCCGTTTGCAGTTACATCACACACGGTAATAACAATTTTATTGTTTTCATTATTGAATGCATCACACACGGTGCGTAGAAGAAACTGTGTGGCAAAGGTTGTCCATCACACACAGTTTTTATGTGGTAAACGTTTGCACAAGGTGGCCTAATGCAAACAGTTTTCAAGAAAAGGTCGTGTGTGATTATTCATTGATCCAACACAGTTTATTGTGCGTTACCTGAGGTCATCGCTCACAGTATTTTCTCAATAACTGTTTGCAATAGCAAAACCCAATTAGCAGGCTAATTCGCATTAGCAGGCTAATTGCTCTATTATTAATAATCCATTTATTAATCTAGTTGACATTCATATTAAGCACATAATATATTTCATTTCCATATTAAGGAAGCATGATTTCATAATTGAAATACGTCAGAGTACAACATGATATAGCTTCAGCACTCAGCTACCCCATTACACAACTGCACCAGCACCAAGTTTCACATGCAACATGACCTTTCGAAATTAGCATCATAGACCGTACATAGACAAATGCATCTCATCTGGAAAACTGCTGAAGCGGAAGGTGAATATTGAGCCTTCATTCATGTTCAAGGTCTTTGCAACTTTAGGCCAGTGCCTGTGGATGATTGACCGTCCGTCCTTCGTCCTCTTCAGGAACAATTCAATATTGAACCATGGGTGTTGTATGAAAACCTTCCTCGCCTACTGACCATACAGGTGGTTTGAGACGTAATCATCATTGAACTGCTTTGGAAAGGCCTGAAAACAAGGATGTGCATAAATATCTTCTCCATATTGGAAATGGGGCAAAGGAATAAAAAAGGCAAGGTATAATAGTTAGTACCATCTTGTAGTGAACCGATGTCTTCTGCATTGTGTAGACAAAGATCTTGTTGTTTTTTGTCGCACATTTCTTTATCCTAACAATCTTTCCGACTTTCTTGACTTGATTGATATTCATGGACAACTCATTTCCCCATATGCAAAAAGGGTCGAATAGTGGGTCAAAAGCTCTGACAGCAGGACCTACATGTGCAAGAACAAATTGTTAAAAACCTAAATATTAGAATGGTTCCTGCAATTGCACAATAATATGCTATTAGACAATGGACCATGCACATGCTAACCTAGATTGTAAACCTCAGTGCTTCCCATTGTTTCCCTGCAACACATATAAGGTAGTTAGTCATCAGGTTAAGTAAGGGTTCGCATGCTATTAGTAAAGTATGTTGATGAAAAATAAGCACATTGAAGATTCATCAAATTAATTCAAGCCACATGGAAAACCCATTTATCCAAACAAAGCATGATTAAGAACTAGGAAATATAGCACTTTTATATGTTTCTCATGTATTAAGTGCAGCCAAATTCGATTTATTCCTCACATGCACAACAATACAAAATTCTACCCACGACAATTGGACATCGCATTGCAGAATTGAACCAAGCAGTTAACTAAACACCACAACAAATGAACCAAACATTAACTGAGCACCACATTGCACAATATAACATACTCCTAATAGAAGATCAGACGGTTAACCAAACCAAACATGCTTAACAACTTGGAAATATAGCAATTGTATTTGTTTCTCATGTATTTACTACAACCAAATTCAATTTATTCCTCACATGGTATACAATAACAGAATGCACCCACAACAATTGAACATTGCATTGCAGAATTGAACCAAACAGATAACTAAACACCACAACAAATGAACCAAACATCAACTGAGCACCACATTGCATAATATAACATACTCCTAATAGAAGATCAGATAGTTAACCAAACCAAGCATGCTTAACAACTTGGAAATATAGCAATTGTATTTGTTTCTCATGTATTTACTACAGCCAAATTCAATTTATTCCTCACATGGTATACAATAACAGAATGCACCCTCAACAATTGAACATCGCATTGCAGAATTGAATCAAACAGTTAACTAAACACCACAACAAATGAACCAAACAATAACTGAGCACCACATTGCACAATATAACATACTCCTAATAGAAGATCAGACGGCTAACCAAACCAAGCATGCTTATCAACTTGGAAATATAGCAATTGTATTTGTTTCTCATGTATTTAGTACAACCAAATTCGAGTTATTTCTCACATGGTATACAATAGCAGAATGCACCCACAACAATTAAACATCGCATTGCAGAATGGAACCAAATAGTTAACTAAACACCACAACAAATGAACCTAATATTAACTAAGCACCACATTGCACAATGTATAACATACTAGAAGATCAAACAGTTAACCATACCAACCATGCTTGACAACTTGGAAATACAACAATTGTATTTGTTTCTCATGTATTTTGTAAAGAAAAATTCGATTTATTTCTCACATGGAAGACAATACAAAATTGCTCCTTGAAGAACTGAACATCACATTTGCAGAATCGAACCAAACAGTTAACTGAACACGACAACTAATGAACCAAACAGTTAATAAGTGTGCACCACATTGCACGACATATATAACATATACACTAGAGCAACATATTGCATGGTAAAAGTAGATAGCTCAATTCACTAGAATTTGTTAAGCAAAGGCAGTAGCTAGCAAACTGAACATGGGTCCTTATAGTGAGCTAATAATACAAGCTACTCCTCATTGTCGGAGATATCGATGACGATTGGATCCTTGGACATGGAAGAGGGCGAGGCCTCCGCATCATGGGTGCCCTCATCATAGTGGTGAGTTGCCTGAGCCACTCCGAGCACCAACCTGCTGGCTCTCGAGTTGAGGTAAGCACGTGCACACTGAGAAAACACCTTGTAGTCTTCGTCGAAGGCACCGAGAGTGGCCTCGAGAAAACGCCATGAACTGTCGTTTAAAGCAGCCAACTGCATCGCAACATTGGTGCGTGAGGCGTCGATGGTGGCGTCGATGAGGAGGTGCTCCTCCAAGATCTAGGTGTCAGCACGAATGGCAACCATCGCGACCTCATCCGCGCATGCGGCCGCGATTTGCTTCTCCGCTGCCAAATGCTCCTAGATCTCCTGGCTATACAACATGCACCATGGCTTAGGGAAGCGCTTATTTGGTGGATGGGTCAGTGATTTGGGTGGAAGGTGTTGCACCGGCGGTCGGGGCATGTGGGATGTGGAAGGAGGAGGAGGATGGGGGTCGGGTGTGGATTACCTGCCTGGATAGATGAGGCCGAGCAGTGTGAAGGAGGGTCGCCGGGGAGGAGGCAGCGCTGCAAGCAAAGGGTGAAGGTTTCAACTTGGAAAGAAGGAGGAAACAAGGAAAATGTGGCTTTTGGTAAGGGGGAGGGGCAGGGAGGTGTTTATTTCTGCGGAAGCCAAAAATTTGGAATCGCTTCAGCAACAAAATTGGCGCGCAAAGTGTCATCAGAAACGGTCCCTTATTCAGAACTGTGTATGATATGTGAACACCACGAACAATTTAGATAGCTTAACCATGTGTGATGAGTTTGAACGTCAAAAATTTTGGTTTGAATTTCCCTGGTTACAGTGGTCATCCATGTCATTGCATAATTGGGGTACACAAAGGAGACTACAGCACACCCACACTTCTTAATCGAGCAAGTTCAGCAATTAAATAGAGCTAGCTGGCCTAAACATTACTCTAACAAATTAAAGACAGACGCTCTTTATTAAACAAAACAAAGAGTACTACTACGGCTGGTGCTCGTCGATCTTCGGCGCCTCCTCCATGTCCAGCTTGCGCCCGACACTCTACCGGGGAAGGGGATCCATGGCATCCATCGCACCATACTAGGCAAGCATCTCACTATCTGCGTCTGCCATCTCTTTGGAAAAGGCCGCCACGAGCTGGGCGTGGGTGGCCGCGATCTGGGCTTGGACGGGCTCCACCGTCGCAAGGTATGCGGTAGAGGAACAGACGACTGCTCAAATGCTCTCGATGATTGCCAACTCTTTGGCCATGGGTTGCCGACCGTTGTCAGAGAATCTTCATTCGATTTATGCGGTGACCGCCACGAGCTGTGCGTGGGCGGCCTCCATCGGGGCTAAGGCTACCGCTGCGGAACAGACAGCCGCTGTGCCGCTCTCGCCAGTTGCTATCCCCGAGGTAGATGTTGCTGACGCCACCTGAGAAGCAACAGCGGCCGTTTGTGCTACCTTGGCCACCTGGTCGCAGATTGCGGCCGCGCTCATGCACCTTGTTAGCACGTGCATGGCAGCTGCGGCCATGCTCTCGCTGGAGTGGGCCGCCAAAGTTGCCCTCACGACGCGGGTCCATGTCCCCATCTTTCACCGACGATGATTGAACAGTGAAATGATATTTGGGGAAAGCGCTAGTGTGCTTGACACGCCGGCTGTGGACTATAGCCGACGCACCTTCTCGCGTAAGCCATAGGCATACTATACATCGATAGTGCTCCAGGATATTTTGTACTATATCTCACATGGTTGGTGATAATGAACTATGTGGGATCTACTTGATTTTTCATCTTGATTTGAATTACATAATGGGGTCACAGTGGCAATGGACGGTGTTTGAATTGCTAGACCTTTTATCTGCAGTGAACATGCAACTATATGTGTGTCGTAAAAATTGAATTATTCAGGGTTCGTTTGGAAATTTTATACATTAAATTGGTTTTCTAGCCATTTTCAGGTGCACAATTCAGAATTTAAGCACATGCACATGCTCCGGTGCACCAACATGGGTTGTAAAATCATATACGTGTCCATGGGTTTATGCTTTTGTCCCATGCAAGAAATGGGGATGAATTTCGAACACCATGGCACCGTGGCTCTTCGGCAAATGTTGAGGTACTTGCTTTTGTAATTCTAGCAAATCCAAAACCTGTCTGAAATTCATGAACCTTGGCATGCTATCATGGAATGGCATCAACATGCTGGGGTAAAAAATATTGTCCCATTTGGGGCAGGTTGTGGTATAAGCTTCTCACAAACCAGAGCTTCTCACAAGAAGCCTCATGGTTCCGTTAGGGAAATGTGTCACCTTTGTGGACAAAACGATATTCGTCGCCTCTTCTTCCTTTCATTTTTTTCTTGGTGTCAACATAGAATAACAGGAGTGTCATGTTAAATTTTGGATTTTTTCGGGGATCGTTTGGACATTTTTATACGTTAATTGAGTTTTCTGGGCATTTATGTGCACAATTCAAAATTGAACTACATGCACATGCTCCATTCCATAAAAACGGGTTGCAAAATCAAATGTTTGTCCTTGGTTGCAAGATTAGGTCACATGCAAGAAATGAGAACAGATGTCAAACACCTTGACACTGCCGCTCGGCCGCTAACATTGAGATACATGGTTTTAAAATTCTAGTAAATTGAAAACTCGTCTGAAATTCATGAAACTTGACATGATATCATGGAACAACAGTGACATGCCATGGTAAAAATATTATCCCATTTGGCGCAGGTGTGGGTATAAGCTTCTCGCAAACCAGAGCTTCTCTCACAACAAGCCTGATGGTTTCAGTAGGGTACGTGCCACCTTGGGGGACGAAACCATATCTGTTGCCTCTTCTTACTTTCAAAATGTTACTCGTGTCAACATAGAACAACACGAGTGTTGTGTCAATTTTTGGGATTTTTCGGGGTCCGCTTGGACATTTTTATACATTAACTGAGTTTTCTATTTATTCATGTGCACAATTCAAATTTGAACTACATGCACATGCTCTAATGCATATAAATTAGTTTAAAATTCAAATCTGTGTCCTTGGTTGTATGGTTAGGTCCCATGCAAGGAATGGGAATGAATGTCAAACACCCTGCCAACGTCACTCAGCCGCAAACATTGAGATACCTGTTTTTTAAATTCTAGTAAATCCAAAGCTCGTATAAAATTCATGAAACTTGGCATGCTATCATGGAGCGGCATCAACATGCCGTGGTAATTTTTTTGTCCCATTTGGGGCAGGTTTGGGGATATGCTTCTTAGAAACCAGAGCTTCTCACAAGAAGCCTGATGGTTTCGGTAGGGAATGTCCCACCTTTGGGGACAAAACGATATCCGTTGCCTCTTATTGCTTTCAAAATTTTTCTCGTGTCAACATAGAACAATGTTACGTCTCCGTCGTATCTATAATTTTTGATTGTTCCATGCAAATATTCTACAACTTTCATATACTTTTGGCAACTTTTTATACTATTTTTGGGACTAACATATTGATCCAGTGCCCAGTGCCAGTTCCTATTTTTTTGCATGTTTTTTGTTTTGAAGTAAATCCATATCAAACAGAGTCCAAACGGGATAAAAACTGACGGATATTTTTTTGGAATATATGTGATTTTTGGGAAGAAAAATCAACGCGAGACGATACCCGAGGGGGCCACGAGGCAAGGGGCGTGCCCTGGGCCCTCGTGGCCATCGCGTAAGGTGGTTGATGCCCTTCTTTCTCCGCAAGAAAGCTAATATACGGATAGAGATCGTGTTAAAATTTCAGCCCAATTGGAGTTACGGATCTCCAGGAATATAAGAAACGGTGAAAGGGCAGAATCTGAGAACGCAGAAACAGAGAGAGACAGAGAGACAGGTCCAATCTCGGAGGGGCTCTCGCCCCTCCCATGCCTTGGAGGCCATGGAACGGAGGGGAAACCCTTCTACCATCTAGGGAGAAGGTCAAGGAAGAAGAAGAAGGAGGGGGGCTCTCTCTCCCTCGCTTCCGGTGGCGCCGGAAAGCCGCCAGGGGCCATCATCATCACCACAATCTACACCAACACATACGCCATCTTCACCAACATCTCCATCACATTCCCCCTCTATCTATAATTGTCCACTCTCCCGCAACCCGCTGTACCCTCTACTTGAACATGGTGCTTTAAGCTTCATATTATTATCCAATGATGTGTTGCCATCCTATGATGTCTGAGTAGATTTTCATTGTCCTATCGGTGGTTGATGAGTTGCTATGATTCATTTAATTTGCTTGTGGTTATGTTGCTGTCTGTGGTGCTCATCATATGAGAGCACACGTGGATCACACCATAGGGTTAGTTGTATGTTGATAGGACTATGTATTGGAGGGCAAGAGTGACAGAAGCTTCAACCTAGCATAGAAATAGATGCATACGGGATTGAAGGGGGACCAACATATCTTAATGCTATGGTTGGGTTTTACCTTAATGAACGTTAGTAGTTGCGGATGCTTACTAATAGTTCCAATTATAAGTGCATAGAATTCCAAGTCAGGGACGACATGCTAGTAGTGGCCTCTCCCACATAAAACTTGCTATCGGTCTAGTAACATAGTTAATTGCTTAGGGACATTTTCACAACTCCTACCACCACTTTTCCACACTCGCTATACTAACTTTATTGCTTCTTTACCTAAAACAGCCCCTACTTTTTATTTATGCGCTCTTTATTATCTTGCAAACCTATCCAAAAACACCTACAAAGTACTTCTAGTTTCATACTTGTTCTAGGTAAAGCGAACGTTAAGCGTGCGTAGAGTTGTATCAGTGGTCGATAGAACTTGAGGGAATATTTGTTCTACCTTTAGCTCCTCGTTGGGTTCGACACTCTTATTATCGAAAGAGGCTACAATTGATCCCCTATACTTGTGGGTTATCAAGACCTTTTTCTGGCGCCGTTGCCGGGGAGCAATAGTGTGGGGTGAATATTCTCGTGTGTGCTTGTTTGCTTTATCTCTAAGTAATTTTTATTTGCTGTTATAAGTTGTTTTCTATCTTTTGTTATGGTTATGGAACAAGAAATACCAAATAAATTAGGTGTACCTGCTACTCATGGAGATGGGGAACCTCCTAAAACCCTCGATGCTAGTTATGTGAAAAATATTATGTACTACTTTGATAATCCTGAGAAAACCAAATTCAATTATGTAATGGGAGACACGTTGGATCAACACGAATACTTTAGGGATTATCGCTTGACTCAAAAATGGAAACTATTATGGGATCAAATTCATATGTTGCATTGGTATGCTCAGGAACTATGCTTGAGATATGATTATACTTGTTGCTCTAGGATGAAGGCTCCACACCTTCCCTTTCCATGCAAATTTAATGATGATAAAACCTTGGCTTCTTATGCTAATGGTATATATGATTACTATGATGTGGAACAAATAGAAGAATTTGTTGCTTTTATGGGTGCTTATGAAATTGAATCTTTGTTTAAAGAGTGTGAAAATTTTGATGATTCAGTTTATAGACCTGAAAATTTAGCTATCCTTAAATATTGCTATGAGAATTATGAATTCAATTCCGATATTGATGATTTTATTGATAGAGTCTCCGCTATCCAAGAAGAGACTAATATTTTGCAGGAGTCTATGGAAGAAGAAATTAATGACATTGTGAGCACATTGGATGAAAAAGATGAGGAGGAGAGCGAAGAACAAAAGGAGGAAGAGCGGATTGATCACCCGTGCCCACCTTCTAATGAGAGTAACTCTTCAACTCGTACATTGTATAATTTCCCTTCGTGCTTACCGAAGGATGATTGATATGATGACTGTTATGATCCCATTGATTCTCTTGAAATACCCCTTTTTGATGATGCTTGCTATGCTTGTGGCAAAGAATTGAAGAAGATAGAGAATGTCAGAGTAACATATAGGTAGATACCGTATCATGTTAAATGCGATGCTAATTTGTGTCATGCATGGCAATAAATATGATCGTCTATAATACTACTCTATTATACTATGCACTATAATTAAAGGTAGTATCATACACTCACTGGTACAGCGAGGTGCTATACAAACGGTTTTTAACCCCTTTCCGCGATGGCATTTGGAACCGTCGCCAAGTGAGTGTGGGCGATAGGGGGGTCCTTGCCACACGACCCAAAAACCGTCGGGGATATGCCCTCCTGGCACACACACTCAGCAAAATGAGGTCGTGTGCGACCGGCGAGCGATCAAATACGGTTATACGTACAGTAGTGCTAAAAATACAATTATACATGAAAAATTGTTTCCAGTCGTAAGTACATCCCACACAGTCTGTCCCCGCTAAACGTTTCCGTTTGTATATACATCCCACACAGTCGCTCCAAGGAAAACATTTCCATTTGCAGTTACATCACACACGATAATAACAATTTTATCGTTTGCATTATTGAATGCATCACACATGGTGCGTAGAAGAAACTGTGTGGAAAAGGATGTCCATCACACACTGTTTTTATGTGGTAAACGTTTGCGCAAGGTGGCCTAACGCAAACAATTTTCAAGAAAAGGTCGTGTGTGATTATTCATTGATCCAACACAGTTTATTCCTAGAAACTGTGTGCGTTACCTGAGGTCATCGCCCACGTTATTTTTGCAATAACCGTTTGCAATAGCAAAACCCAATTAGCAGGCTAATTCGCATTAGCAGGCTAATTGCCCTATTATTAATAATCCATTTATTAATCTAGTTGACATTCATATTAAGCACATAATATATTTCATTTCCATATTAAGGAAGCATGACTTCATAATTGAAATACGCCAGAGTACAACATGATATAGCTTTAGCACTCAGCTACCCCATTACACAACTGCACCAGCACCAAGTTTCACATGCAACATGTAGAACCTTTCAAAATTAGCATCATAGACCGTACATAGACAAATGCATCTCATCTGGAAAACTGCTGAAGCAGAAGGCGAATATTGAGTGTTCATTCATGTTGAAGGTCTTTGCAACTTTAGGCCAGTGCCTGTGGATGATTGACCGTCCGTCCTTCGTCCTCTTCAGGAACACTTCAATATTGAATCATGGGTGTTGTATGAAAACCTTCCCCGCCTCCTGACCATACAGATGGTTTGAGACATAATCATCAGTGAACTGCTTTGGAAAGGCCTGAAAACAAGGATGTGCATAAATAGCTTCTCTATATTGGAAATGGGGCAAAGGAATAAAAAAAGGCAATGTATAATAGTTAGTACCATCTTGTAGTGAACTGATGTCTTCCTCATTGTGTAGACAAAGATCTTGTTGTTTTTTGTCGCTAATTTCTTTATCCTAACAATCTCTTCGAGTTTCTTGACTTGATTGATATTCATGGACAACTCATTTCCCTATATGCAAAAAGGGTCGAACAGTGGGTCAAAACCTTTGACAGCAGGACCTACATGTGCAAGACCAAATTGTTAAAAACCTAAATATTAGAATGGTTCCTGCAATTGCACAATAATGTGCTATAAGACAACGGACCATGCACGTGCTAACCTCGATTGTAAACCTCAGTGCTTCCCATTGTTTCCCTGCAACACATATAAGGTAGTTAGTCATCAGGTTAAGTAAGGGTTCACATGCTATTAGTAAAGTATGTTGATGAAAAATAAGCACATTGTAGATTCATCAGATTAATTCAAGCCACATGGAAAACTCATTTATCCAAACAAAGCATGATTAAGAACTAGGAAATATAGCACTTGTATTTGTTTCTAATGTATTAAGTGCAGCCAAATTCGATTTATTCCTCACATGCACAACAATACAAAATTCTACCCATGACAATTGGACATCGCATTGCAGAACTGAACCAAGCAGTTAACTAAACACCACGACAAATGAACCAAACATTAACTTCGCACCACATTGCACAATATAACATACTCCTAATAGAAGATCAGACGGTTAACCAAACCAAACATGCTTAACAACTTGGAAATATAGCAATTGTATTTGTTTCTCATGTATTTACTACAACCAAATTCAATTTATTCCTCACATGGTATACAATAACAGAATGCACCCACAACAATTGAACATTGCATTGCACAATTGAACCAAACAGATAACTAAACACCACAACAAATGAACCAAACATCAACTGAGCACCACATTGCATAATATAACATACTCCTAATAGAAGATCAGACAGTTAACCAAACCAAGCATGCTTAACAACTTGGAAATATAGCAATTGTATTTGTTTCTCATGTATTTACTACAGCCAAATTCAATTTATTCCTCACATGGTATACAATAACAGAATGCACCCTCAACAATTGAACATCGCATTGCAGAATTGAATCAAACAGTTAACTAAACACCACAACAAATGAACCAAACAATAACTGAGCACCACATTGCACAATATAACATACTCCTAATAGAAGATCAGACGGTTAACCAAACCAAGCGTGCTTATCAACTTGGAAATACAGCAATTGTATTTGTTTCTCATGTATTTAGTACAACCAAATTCGAATTATTTCTCACATGGTATACAATAACAGAATGCACCCACAACAATTAAACATCACATTGCAGAATGGAACCAAACAGTTAACTAAACACCACAACAAATGAATCTAATATTAACTAAGCACCACATTGCACAATGTATAACATACTAGAAGATCAAACAGTTAACCATACCAACCATGCTTGACAACTTGGAAATATAACAATTGTATTTGTTTCTCATGTATTTTGTAAAGAAAAATTCGATTTATTTCTCACATGGAAGACAATACAAAATTGCTCCTTGAAGAACTGAACATCACATTTGCAGAATTGAACCAAACAGTTAACTGAACACGACAACTAATGAACCAAACAGTTAATAAGTGTGCACCACATTGCACGACATATATAACATATACACTATGGCAACAGATTACGTGGTAAAAGTAGATAGCTCCATTCACTAGAATTTGTTAAGAAAAGGCAGTAGCTAGCAAACTGAACATGGGTCCTTATAGTGAGCTAATAATACAAGCTACTCCTCATTGTCAGAGATATCGATGACGATTGGATCCTTGGACATGGAAGAGGGCGAGGCCTCCGCATCATGGGTGCCCTCATCATAGTGGTGAGTTGCCTGAGCCACTCCGAGCACCAACCTGCTGGCTCTCGAGTTGAGGTAAGCACGTGCACACTGAGAAAACACCTTGTAGTCTTCGTCGAAGACACCGAGGGTGGCCTCGAGAAAACGCCATGAAATGTCGTTTAAAGCAGCCAACTGCATTGCAGCATCGTGTGTGAGGTGTCGATGGTGGCGTCAATGGCGAGGTGCTCCTCCAAGATCTAGGGGTCAGCAGGAATGGTAGCCATCGCGACCTCATCCGCGCATGCGGCCGCGATTTGCTTCTCCGCTGCCAAATGCTCCTTGATATCCTGGCTATACAGCATGCACCATGGCTTAGGGAAGTGCTTATTTGGTGGATGGGTCGGTAATTTGGGTGGAAGGTGTCGCACCGGCGGTCAGGGCATGTGGGATGTGGAAGGAGGAGGAGGATGGGGGTCGGGTGTGGATTACCTGCCTGGATAGATGAGGCCGAGCAGCGTGAAGGAGGGTCGTCGGCGAGGAGGCGGTGCTGCAAGAAAAGGGTGAAGGTTTCAACTTGGAAAGGAAGGAGGAAACAAGGGAAATGTGGCTTTTGGTAAGGGGGAGGGGCGGGGAGGTGTTTATTTCCACGGAAGCCAAAAATTTGGAATCGCTTCAGGAAAAAAACTAACGCGCAAAGTGTCATCAGAAACAGTCCCTTATTCATAACTGTGTACGCTATGTGAACACCACAAACGATTCAGATAGCTTAACCATGTGTGATGAGTTTGAACATCAAAAATTTTGGTTCGAATTTCCCTGGTTAAAGTGGTCATCCACGTCATTGCATAATTTGGGTACACATAGGAGACTACAACACACCCACACTTCTTAATCGAGCAAGTTCAGCAATTAAATAGAGCTAGCTGGCCTAATCATTACTCTAACAAATTAAAGACCGGTGCTCTTAATTAAACAAAACAAAGAGTACTACTACGGCTGGTGCTCGTCGATCTCCGCCGCCTCCTCCGTGTACAGCTCGCGCCCGACGCTCTACTCGAGAAGGGGATCCATGGCATCCATCGCACCATACTAGGCAAGCATCTCACCATCCGCGTCGGCCATCTCTTTGGAAAAGGCCGCCACGAGCTAGACGTGGGTGGCCGCGACCTGGGCTTGGACGGGCTTCACCGTCGCAAGGTATGCGGTAGAGGAACAGATGACTGCTCGAACACTCTCGACGATTGCCAACTCTTTGGCCGTGGGTTGCCGACCGTTGTCAGAGAATCTTCATTTGATTTATGCGATGACCACCATGAGCTGGGCGTGGGCGGCCTCCATCAGGGCTAAGGCCGCCGCTGTGGAACGGACAGCTGCTGTGCCGCTCTCGCCAGTTGCTATCCCCGAGGCAGATATTGCTGACGCCACCTGAGAAGGAACAACGTCCGTTTGTGCTACCTTGGCCGCCTGGTTGCAGATTGCGGCCGCGTTCATGCACCTTGTTAGCACGTGCATGGCGGCTGCGGCCACGCTCTCGCCGGAGTGGGCCGCCGAAGTTTCCCTCATGATGCGGGTCCATGTCCCCATCTTTCACCGGCGACGATTGAATAGTGAAATGATAATTGGGGAGCGAGCTAGTGTGCTTGACACGCCGGCTGTGGACTATAGCCGACGCACCTTCTCGTGTAAGCCATAGGCGTACTATACACCGCCAATGCTCCAGGATATTTTGTACTATATTTCACACGGTTGGTAGTAATGAACTGTGTGGGATCTACTTGATTTTTCATCTTGATTAGAATTACATAATGGGGTCACAGCGGCAATGGACGGTGTTTGAATTGCTAGACCTTTTATCTATAGTGAACATGCAACTATATGTGTGTCGTAAAAAAATGGAATTATTCAGGGTTCGTTTGGAAATTTTATACATTAAATTGGTTTTCTAGCCATTTTCAGGTGCACAATTCAAAATTTAAGCACATTCACATGCTCCGGTGCACCAACATGGGTTGTAGAATCATATACGTGTCCATGGGTTTATGCTTTTGTCCCATGCAAGAAATGGGGATGAATTTCGAACACCATGGCACCGTGGCTCTCTGGAAAATGTTGAGGTGCTTGCTCTTGTAATTCTAGCAAATCCAAAACCTGTCTGAAATTCATGAACCTTGGCATGCTATCATGGAATGGCATCAACATGCTGGGGTAAAAAATATTGTCCCATTTGGGGCAGGTTGTGGTATAAGCTTCTCATAAACCAGAGCTTCTCACAAGAAGCCTCATGGTTCCATTAGGGAAACGTGTCACCTTTGTGGAAAAACTATATTCATCGCCTCTTCTTCCTTTCATTTTTTCCTGGTGTCAACATAAAATAACAGGAGTGTCATGTTAAATTTTGGATTTTTTCGGGGATCGTTTGGACATTTTTATACGTTAATTGAGTTTTCTATGCATTTATGTGTGTAATTCAAAATTGAACTACATGCACATGCTCCAGTCCATAAAAAGGGGTTGCAAAATCAAATGTTTGTCCTTGGTTGCAAGATTAGGTCACATGCAAGAAATGAGAACGGATGTTAAACACCTTGACACTGTCGCTCGGCCGCTAACATTGAGATACACGGTTTTAAAATTCTAGTAAATCGAAAACTCATCTGAAATTCATGAAACTTGACATGATATCATGGAACGACAATGACATGCCGTGGTAAAAATATTGTCCCATTTGGCGCAGGTGTGGGTATAAGCTTCTCGCAAACCAAAGCTTCTCTCACAACAAGCCTGATGGTTTCAGTAGGGTACGTGCCACCTTGGGGGACGAAACCATATCTGTTGCCTCTTCTTACTTTCAAAATGTTTCTCGTGTCAACATAGAACAACACGAGTGTTGTGTCAATTTTTGGGATTTTTCGGGGTTCGCTTGGACATTTTTATACATTAACTGAGTTTTCTATGCATTCATGTGCATAATTCAAATTTGAACTACATGCACATGCTCTAATGCGTATAAATTAGTAGAAAATTCAAATCTGTGTCCTTAGTTGTATGCTTAGGTCCCATGCAAGAAATGGGAATGAATGTCAAACACCCTGCCAACGTCACTCAGCCGCAAACATTGAGATACCTGGTTTTTAAATTCTAGTAAATCCAAAGCTCGTCTGAAATTCATGAAACTTGGCATGCTATCATGGAGCGGCATCAACATGCCATGGTAAATTTTTGTCCCATTTGGGGCAGGTTTGGGGATATGCTTGTCACAAACCAGAGCTTCTCACAACAAGCCTGATGGTTTCCGTAGGGAATGTCCCACCTTTGGGGACGAAACGATATCCGTTGCCTCTTATTGCTTTCAAAAATTTTCTCGTGTCAACATAGAACAATGATATGTCTCCGTCGTATTTATAATTTTTGATTGTTCCTTCCCAATATTCTACAACTTTCATATACTTTTGGCAACTTTTTATACTATTTTTGGGACTAACATATTCATCCAGTGCCCATTGCCAGTTCCTGTTTGTTGCATGTTTTTTGTTTCGCAGTAAATCCATATCAAATGGAGTCCAAACGGGATAAAACTAACGGAGATTTTTTTGAAATATATGTGATTTTTGGGAAGAAAAATCAACGCGAGATGATGCCCGAGGGGGCCACGAGGCAGGGGGCGCGCCCTGGGCCCTCATGGGCACCGCATAAGGTGGTTGATGCCCTTCTTTGACCGCAAGAAAACTAATATCCGGATAGAGATCGTGTTAAAATTTCAGCCCAATCGGAGTTACGGATCTCCGGGAATATAAGAAACGGTGAAAGGGCAGAATTTGAGAACGCAGAAACAGAGAGAGACAGAGAGACGGATCCAATCTCGGAGGGGCTCTCACCCCTTCCATGCCATGGAGGCCATGGAACATAGGGGAAACCCTTCTACCATGTAGGGAGAAGGTCAAGGAGGAAGAAGAAGGAGGGGGGCTGTCTCTCCCTCGCTTCCGGTGGCGCAGGAACGCCGCCGGGGGCCATCATCATCACCGCAATCTACACCAACACCTACGCCATCTTCACCAACATCTCCATCACCTTCCCCCTCTATCTACAATGGTCCACTCTCCCGCAACCCGTTGTACCCTCTACTTGAACATGGTGCTTTATGCTTCATATTATTATCCAATGATGTGTTGCCATCCTATGATGTCTGAGTAGATTTTCATTGTCCTATCGTTGGTTAATGGATTGCTATGATTGATTTAATTTGCTTGTGGTTATGTTGCTGTCTTTGGTGCCCATCATATGAGAGCGCGCATGGATCACACCATATGGTTAGTTGTATGTTGATAGGACTATGTATTGGAGGGCAAGAGTGATAGAAGCTTCAACCTAGCATAGAAATTGATGCATACGGGATTGAAGGGGGACCAATATATATTAATTCTATGGTTGGGTTTTACCTTAATGAACGTTAGTAGTTGCGGATGCTTGCTAATAGTTCCAATCATAAGTGTATAGAATTCCAAGTCAGGGATGACATGCTAGCAGTGGCCTCTCCCACATAAAACTTGCTATCAGTCTAGTAACATAGTCAATTTCTTAGGGACAATTTCACAACTCCTACCACCACTTTTCCACACTCGCTATACTAACTTTATTGCTTCTTGACCTAAAACATCCCCTACTTTTTATTTACATGCTCTTTATTATCTTGCAAACCTATCCAAAAACACCTACAAAGTACTTCTAGTTTCATACTTGTTCTAGGTAAAGCGAACGTTAAGCGTGTGTAGAGTTGTATCGGTGGTCGATAGAACTTGATGGAATATTTGTTCTACCTTTAGCTCCTCATTGGGTTCAACACTCTTACTTATCGAAAGAGGCTACAATTGATCCCCTATACTTGTGGGTTATCAAGACCTTTTTCTGGCGCCATTGCCGGGGAGCAATAGCTTGGGGTGAATATTCTCGTGTGTGCTTGTTTGATTTATCACTAAGTAATTTTTATTTGCTGTTATAAGTTGTTCTCTATCTTTAGTTATGGATATGGAACACGAAATACCAAAAAAATTAGTTGTACCTGCTACTCATGGAGATGGGGAACCTCCTAAAACCCTCGATGCTGGTTATGTGAAAAATATTATGTACTACTTTGATAATCTTAAGAAAACCCCATTCAATTATGTAATGGGAGACATGTTGGATCAATGTGAATACTTTAGGGATTATCACTTGACTCAAAATGGGAAACTATTATGGGATCAAATTCATATGTTGCATTGGTATGCTCAGGAACTATGCTTGAGATATGATTATACTTGTTGCTCTAGGATTAAGGCTCCAAACCTTCCCTTTTCATGCAAATTTAATGATGATAAAACCTTGGCTTCTTATGCTAATGGTATATATGATTACTATGATGTGGAACAAATAGAAGAATTTGTTGCTTTTATGGGTGCTTATGAAATTGAATCTTCGTTTAAAGTGTGTGAAAATTTTGATGATTCAGTTTATAGACCTGAAAATTTAGCTATCCTTAAATATTGCTATGAGAATTATGAATTCAATTCTGATATTGATGATTTTATCGATAGAGTCTCCGCTGTCCAAGAAGAGACTAATATTTTGCAGGAGTCTATGGAAGAAGAAATTAATGACATTGTGAGCTCATTGGATGAAAAAGACGAGGAGGAGAGCGAAGAACAAAAGGAGGAAGAGCGGATTGATCACCTGTGCCCACCTTCTAATGAGAGTAAATCTTCAACTCGTACATTGTTTAATTTCCCTTCGTGCTTACCGGAAGATGATTGCTATGATGACTGTTATGATCCCGTTGATTCTCTTGAAATATCCCTTTATGATGATGCTTGCTATGCTTGTGGCCAAGATGCCAATATGAATTATGATTATGGAGATGAACTTGCTATAGTTCCTTATGTTAAACATGAAATTGTTGCTATTGCACCCACGCATGATAGTCCTATTATCCTTTTGAATTCTCCCAACTACACTATATCAGAGAAGTTTACCCTCATTAAGGATTATATTGATGGGTTGCGTTTTACTACTACACATGATGATTTTTATAGATATAATATACATGTCCTTGCTGATACTACTTGCAATTATTATGAGAGAGGAACTACATCTCCGCCTCTTTATGTTTCCAACACGATAAAATTGCAAGAAATTGTTTATACTATGCATTGGCCTTTACTTTGTGTGCATGAATTGTTCTTTTATGACATGCCTATGCAGAAGAGAGTTAGACTTCGTCATTGCTTGATATATGTTACTTTGTGCTCACTACTAAATTACAAATCATTGTTGATTCCAATTGGCTTTGATATACCTTGGGATCCGGGTGGATCCATTACTTGAGCACTATATGCCTAGCTTAATGGCTTTAAAGAAAGCGTTGCCAGGGAGACAACCCAGAAGTTTTAGAGATTCATTTATTTATGTTGTGTGCTTTTATAAAGTTTAAAAATAAAAATAATGTGCCAAGGTTTGCCTTTAGGATGTTTTAGATGCTTGTTGGTTTGTACGGTGTAGGACAGAAACTTTGGCTGTAGCACGCAATTTTACTTTTTTTTGCTGGAACGTCAAATGGTTTTGAAACTTTTTGCACTGTATTTACATACAAATATTTTATTTTTCCTAATTTTTTTAGAATTTTTGGAGTACCAGAGGTATGGTGAATGTTCAGATTATTACAGACTGTTCTGTTTTAGACAGATTCTGTTTTTGATGCATAGTTTGCTTGTTTTGATGAAACTATCGATTTATATCAGTGGATTAAGCCATGGAAAAGTTATATTACAGTAGCTACAATGCAAAAACAAATATGAATTGGTTTACAACAATACTTAGAGTAGTTATTTTCTTTATTATACTATCGGATCTTACCGAGCTTTCTGTTGAGTTTTGTGTGGATGAAGTGTTCGAAGATCGAGGAGGTCTCGATGTGATAAGAAGGAAGAGAGGCAAGAGATCAAGCTTGGGGATGCCTGAGGCACCCCAAGTAAATATTCAAGGAGACTCAATCGTCTAAGCTTGGGGATGCCCCGGAAGGCATCCCATCTTTCTTCAACAAGTATCGGTATGTTTTTGGATTCGTTTCGTTCATGTGATATGTGCAATCTTGGAGCGTTTTTTGCATTTAGTTTTCACTTTTCTTTTATGCACCATGCTGGTATGAGATAGTCCTTGGTTGATTTATAGAATGATCATTGCACTTCACTTATATCTTTTGAGTATGGCTTTATAGAATGCTTCATGTGCTTCACTTATATCATTTGAAGTTTGGATTGCCTGTTTCTCTTCACATAGAAAACCGCCATTTGTAGAATGCTCTTTTGCTTCACTTATATTTGTTAGAGCGTGGGCATATATTTTGTAGAAATAATTAAACTCTCTTGCTTCACTTATATCTATTTAGAGAGATGACAGGAATTGGTCATTCACATGGTTAGTCATAAAATCCTACATAAAACTTGTAGATCACTGAATATGATATGTTTGATTCCTTGCAATAGTTTTGCGATATAAAGATGGTGATATTAGAGTCATGCTAGTGGGTGGTTGTGGATTGTAGAAATACTTGTGTTGAAGTTTGTGATTCCCGTAGCATGCACGTATGGTGAACCATTTTGTGATGAAGTCGGAGCATGATTTATTTATTGACTGTCTTCCTTATGAGTGGCGGTCAGGGACGAGCAATGGTCTTTTCCTACCAATATACCCCCTAGGAGCATGCGCGTAGTACTTTGTTTTGATGACTAATAGATTTTTGCAATAAGTATGTGAGTTCTTTATGACTAATGTTGAGTCCATGGATTATACACACTCTCACACTTCCATCATTGCTGGCCTCTTCGGTACCATGCATTGCCCTTTCTCACCTCGAGAGTTGGTGCAAACTTCGCCGGTGCATCCAAACCCCGTGATACGATACGCTCTATCACACATAAGCCTCCTTATATCTTCATCAAAACAGCCACCATACCTACCTATCATGGCATTTCCATAGCCATACCGGGATATATTGCCATGCAACTTCCATCATCATCATATACATGACTTGAGCATTCATTGTCATATTGCTTTGCATGATTTTAAGATAGCTAGCTTGATGTTTTCATGGCTTGTTTGTTTTTTGATGTCATTGCTATGCTAGATCATTGCAATCCCGGTACACCGCCGGAGGCATTCATACAGAGTCATATTTTGTGCTAGTATCAAGTTGTAATATTGAGTTGTAAGTAAATAAAAGTGTGATGATCATCATTATTAGAGCATTGTCCCATGTGAGGAAAGGATGATGGAAGCTATGATTCCCTCACAAGTTGGGATGAGTCTTCGGACTTTACAAAAAAAGAGAGGCCAAAGAAGCCCACAAAAAAGAGAGGACAAAGAAGCCCACCAAAAAAAGAAGAGAAAAAAAAGAGAAAAAAAATAAAAAAATGAGAGAAAAGAGAGAAGGGACAATGTTACTATCCTTTTACCACACTTGTGCTTCAGAATAGCACCATGTTCTTCATATAGAGAGTCTCTTGAGTTATCACTTTCATATACTAGTGGGAATTTTCATTATAGAACTTGGCTTGTATATTCCGATGATGGGGTTCCTCAAATGCCCGAGGTCTTCATGAGCAAGCAAGTTGGATGCACACCCACTTAGTTTCCAGTTTGAGATTTCATACACTTATAGCTCTTAGTGCATCCGTTGCATGGCAATCCCTACTCCTCACATTGACATCAATTGATGGGCATCTCCATAGCCCATTGATTAGCCGCGTCGATGTGAGACTTTCTCCCTTTTTGTCTTCTCCACACAACCTCCACCATCATATTCTATTCCACCTATAGTGCTATATCCATGGCTCACGCTCATGTATTGCGTGAAAGTTGAAAAGGTTTGAGAACATCAAAAGTATGAAACAATTGCTTGGCTTGTCATCGGGGTTGTGCATGATTTGAATATTTTGTGTGGTGAAGATGGAGCATAGCCAGACTATATGATTTTGTAGGGATAACTTTATTTGGCCATGTTATTTTGAAAATACATGATTGCTTTATTAGTATGCTTGAAGTATTATTGTCTTAATGTCAAATGATAGACTATTGCTTTGAATCGCTCGTGTCCTAATATTCATGCCATGATTAGATTACATGATCAAGATTATGCTAAGTAGCATTCCACATCAAAAATTATCTTTTTATCATTTACCTACTCGAGGACGAGCAGGAATTAAGCTTCGGGATGCTGATACGTATCCATCGTATCTATAATTTTTGATTGTTCCATGCCAATATTCTACAACTTTCATATACTTTTGGCAACTTTTTATACTATTTTTGGGATTAACATATTGATCCAGTGCCTAGTGCCAGTTCCTGTTTGTTGCATGTTTTCTGTTTTGCAGTAAATCCATATCAAACGGAGTCCAAACGGGATAAAAACTGACGGAGATTTTTTTTGGAGTATATGTGATTTTTGGGAAGAAAAATCAACGCGAGACGATGCCCGAGGGGGCCACGAGGCAGGGGACGCGCCCTGGGCCCTCGTGGCCACCCCGTAAGGTGGTTTATGCCCTTCTTCCGCCGCAACAAAGCTAATATCCGGATAGAGATCGTGTTAAAATTTCAGCCCAATCGGAGTTACGGATCTCCGGGAATATAAGAAACGATGAAAGGGCAGAATCTGAGAACGCAGAAACAATGAGAGACAGAGAGACAGAGAGACAGATCCAATCTCGGAGGGGCTCTCGCCCCTCCCATGCCATGGAGGCCATTGAACAGAGGGGAAACCCTTCTCCCATCTAGGGAGAAGGTCTAGGAAGAAGAAGAAGGAGGGGGGCTCTCTCCCCCTCGCTTCCAGTGGCGCCGGAACGCCGCCGGGGGCCATCATCATCACCGCAATCTACACCAACACGTACGCCATCTTCACCAACATCTCCATCACCTTGCCCCCTCTATATACAACGGTCCACTCTCACGTAACCCGCTGTACCATCTATTTGAATATGGTGCTTTATGCTTCATATTATTATCCAATGATGAGTTGCCATCCTATGATGTCTGAGTAGATTTTCGTTGTCCTATCGGTGGTTGATGAATTGCTATGATTGATTTAATTTGCTAGTGGTTATGTTGCTGTCCTTTGGTGCCCATCGTATGAGCGCGCACGTGGATCACACCATAGGGTTAGTTTTATGTTGATAGGACTATGTATTGGAGGGCAAGAGTGATAGAAGCTTCAACCTAGCATAGAAATTGATGCATACGGGATTGAAGGGGGACCAATATATATTAATTCTATGGTTGGGTTTTACCTTAATGAACGTTAGTAGTTGCGGATGCTTGCTAATAGTTCCAATCATAAGTGTATAGAATTCCAAGTCAGGGATGACATGCTAGCAGTGGCCTCTCCCACATAAAACTTGCTATCGGTCTAGTAACATTGTCAATTTCTTAGGGACAATTTCACAACTCCTACCACCACTTTTCCACACTCGCTATACTAACTTTATTGCTTCTTGACCTAAAACATCCCCTACTTTTTATTTACACTCTCTTTATTATCTTGCAAACCTATCCAAAAACACCTACAAAGTACTTCTAGTTTCATACTTGTTCTAGGTAAAGCGAACGTTAAGCGTGCGTAGAGTTGTATCGGTGGTCGATAGAACTTGAGGGAATATTTGTTCTACCTTTAGCTCCTCGTTGGGTTCGACACTCTTACTTATCGAAAGAGTCTACAATTGATCCCCTATACTTGTGGGTTATCAAGACCTTTTTCTGGCGCCGTTGCCGGGGAGCAATAGTGTGGGGTAAATATTCTCGTGTGTGCTTGTTTGCTTTATCACTAAGTAATTTTTATTTGCTGTTATAAGTTGTTTTCTATCTTTAGTTATGGATATGGAACATGAAATACCAAATAAATTAGGTGTACCTGCTACTCATGGAGATGGGGAACCTCCTAAAACCCTCGATGCTGGTTATGTGAAAAATATTATGCACTACTTTGATAATCTTGAGAAAACCCCATTCAATTATGTAATGGGAGACACGTTGGATCAATGCGAATACTTTAGGGATTATCGCCTGACTCAAAAAGGGAAACTATTATGGGATCAAATTCATATGTTGCATTGGTATGCTCAGGAACTATGCTTGAGATATGATTATACTTGTTGCTCTAGGATGAAGGCTCCACACCTTCCCTTTTCATGCAAATTTAATGATGATAAAACCTTGGCTTCTTATGCTAATGGTATATATGATTACTATGATGTGGAACAAATAGAACAATTTGTTCTACCTTTAGCTCCTCGTTGGGTTCGACACTCTTACTTATCGAAAGAGGCTACAATTGATCCCCTATACTTGTGGGTTATCAAACAACAGGAGTGTTGTGTCAATTTTTGGGATTTTTCAGGGTTCGTTTGGACATTTTTATGCATTAATTGAGTTTTCAATGCATTTATGTGCATAATTAAAATTTGAATTACATGCACACGCTCTAATGCATATAAATTGGTTGAAAATTCAAATCTATGTCCTTGGTTGCATGCTTAGGTCCCATGCAAGAAATGGGAATGATTGTCAAACACCCTGCCACCATCACTCGGCCGCAAACATTGAGATACCTTGTTTTTAAATTCTAGTAAATCCAAAACTCGTCTAAAATTCATGAAACTTGGCATGCTATTATGGAGTGTCATCAACATGCCATGGTAAATTTTTTGTCCCATTTGGGGCAGGTTTGGGTATATGCTTCTCACAAAAACCAGAGCTTCTCACAATTAGCATGATGGTTTCGGTAGGGAACGTCCCACCTTTGGGGACGAAACGATATCCATTGCCTCTTATCGCTTTCAAAAATTTTCTCGTGTCAACATAGAACAACAGGAGTGTTGTGTCAATTTTTGGGATTTTCGGGGTTCGTTTGGACATTTTAATGCATTAATTGAGTTTTCAATGCATTTATGTGAATAATTCAAATTTGAACTACATGCAGTTGCTCTAATGCATATAAATTGGTTGAAAATTCAAATATGTGTCCCTGGTTGCATACTTAGGTCCCATGCAAGAAATGGGAATGAATGTCAAACACCCTGCCACCGTCACTCGGCCGCAAACATTGAGATACCTGGTTTTTAAATTCTAGTAAATCCAAAACTCGTCTGAAATTCATGAAATTTGGTATGCTATCATGGAGCGGCATCAACATGTTGTGGTAATTTTTTTGTCCCATTTGGGGCAGGTTTGGGTATAAGTTTCTCACAAACTAGAGCTTCTCACAACAAGCCTGATGGTTTCGATAGGGAACGTCCCACCTTTGGGGATGTGACGCCCGAGACCAGAGCTTCAGATGCCTTCCAGGGTTTCCGGATTTTCATCGTGTGATTTGTTTGGTCCGTTGCTTTTCATCTTTGCATCATGTGCATTGCATCATGTCTTCTTGCACCTCTTCTTAAAACTCAACAAAATAAAAATGCATAGATCTTTGATCTATTTAAATCGAGGGATATTCACTATGGTGATTACTCTTTAAAACATATTCTCCCAATATTTTAGGGAGCTATATAAATTATATTCCAATAATTTTGAATCACCCATAACACACGTGCAGATAATCCCATGCCTTTCTGCTTCGAGTTGATATCCAAACCTTGCCGAAAATTATTTCTTCTTTTTTTTTGAGGCTCCTCCAAAAGTGTCAACATTTTTGGACCTTCCCAAACCTCACTACCTATTCAAGTCATTTGGAATTAATTTCAAATGAGTTTGAATTCAACTTCAACCGCGTGCCCACTTCTATTTTGCGGGATCAAGCTCATTTTTACAAGTCCGGGGAAATTATCCCTATGCGCAAAATCCTTTCCTAACCCTCTCCTTCCTTTCCCTCTCTCGATTTTCTTTTCTGCTAAAGGATATAAGAGATAAGAGAGAGAGAGAAGCCCAGCCTAGGCCTAAGGCCCAGCCACCAGTCTCCCTAGGCGCCGCCTCCCTCTCCACTAGGCCCATCTCTCCCCGCTACCCACCTGGGCCTCACAAACTCCAGTATCGGCCCACAGCTAAGGCCCGAGCGAACCCTAGCCTATCTCCCTCTCGTTCCCTGGCCCGATCCTCCTCTTCCCTCGTGCCCATCATTCCCTCGCGCCTCCAGGGAACCGCATCCCGATCCCAATCTCCTTCGATCCCATCTCTCCCTCGCAGCCACTCACTTTCCTCGTTCATCTCCTCCCTCGCCCTCTCTCTCGTTCCATGCTCGCGCCACCAGAGACGAACGCAGCTGCCGCCTCCCAATCCGGCGTCCCACGCCTCCTCCGCCTTCGATCCGGTGCCACCGGAGGCCACCAGCATCGCCTAGGCGCCGCGGCTCCTCCCCAGCGCGCCTCCTTCCTCCCGCATCGGCCTCTTCCCTCCTTGCTCCAACGCCATGGAAACAGGACGCCGCTCCGGTCAAGCCTCGTCGCCGGCCGACCTGAACCGTGGAGCCGTGGCTGGATCTGGTTCTCCCAGACGCCCGCAGGACCTCGGCCTCACCCTGCTCGTCGCCGGAGTCCCAGCTCCACCGCCTCGTTTCTTCAGCGCCGCTGCCTCCCTCTGCCTCATCCAGGAGACAAGCACAACGCCACGGAACCCCCGTCGCTAGCCAAGACCCTCCTCGCTGCTGGCCTCGTGCAGAGCCCCTCCTCCTCACGGCCTTAGAGCCCGTCGCTGCCCCCATGTTGCTGCTGCTTCGTTGCCCGCCTCCCATCGATGACCGGGGCTGCATGTTTCGGTTCGCCAAGTACCACCACACCCGAGTCTTTGCCTTGCTTCGTTTTGGGATTGAAGACCGAGACGAGACCGCCAAGATGTATCCTGGTGTCGCCGAAGACACGTGAACGTCTACACGACGACCGCCGAGTACCTCTTCACAAGTACCCCTACGCGCGAAGACGCCAAGACCGTTTCGGGATTCACCAAGTACCACTACGGCCGGAGACCTCGATGTTCGACGCCTAAAACGATCACCGAACCGGAGATTACGCCAAGTACTAGGTCAACGAGAACCGCCAAGTTCATCTTCCTCCGTCTCCGAAATTACCAAGTACCACGACGATACGAGAACCACTACCGTCGACCCGCAAAGAACCCGTGGACGTCAAGTCCCTCGTCGTGATCCCGAACATCTACGGAAAATTGTGCAACTAAGAACGTGAACGACTACGGTCGCCACGAGAACGTCTACTTCCCGCAACGAACCGTGAACATCTACTTCATCTACCATCGCCGAGTACCACTACTTCCCATGATGATCATGAACGACTACACCGCTTGACCCGAACCGCTCCGATAACGCACGCTTCGAAGGTATAACCCCGAGGCGACCGCCGTGCACGAATGCATGTGTGATGTATGAGATGCTCGTGCTTGCACCGTGCTTGATTTGTCGGTGCACATTGCCCTCTTTTACCTTGTCACCATCATGTGGGAACCCGGTAACCGGGAGCTCCCCACCTTCTATCGCATGTCACGCTCCCGTCGCACTTTCTTTGCACCGGGATCTCAATCGAGTTACCGGAACCGGAACGTTGCCGTGGCACCATTTCGTTATCGTTGCCGTGGCTCCCCTTTTCATTTCCGCCATGATGATGAATGCTTCTTAATATGCTCTTGTCAACTTTTCTTAAAATTGCATAAAACTTGAGCATGTCATCGGCATCATGTTAACAACATTAAGATGGCTTAAATTATTGTTGCACCTAATTACTAATGCATGTGGGGATTTACCGGATTTGTTGTTTACATATCCGGCCCCATTTAAATTGCTTAGATTGTGTAGTTTACTCATGTTTCACCTCTTGCCATGTTAACCAACCTTTAATATTGTTGAGTACATAACCGGGAGAGAACTAAATAAGTCATGTGGTGTTTTCTTCAATATGCAACTTCGTTGCATATTGAGCTCCACTTAATTTGTAGGATTGCTTGTGCACTTTGCCATGCCATGCATATTAAACCGGACATGCATCATACTTGGTTGTGCATCATGCCATGCTTATGTGGTGGTTGTTTTACTTTGTTGTTTGCTTCTTTCCGGTGTTGCTTCTTCGGGTTAGTTCCGATAACGTCACGTTGGTGAGGATCCATTCGACTACGTCCGTTTGCCTTCTTCATGGACTCGTTTTTCTTCCTTGCGGGATTTCAGGCAAGATGACCATACCCTCGAAATCACTTCTATCTTTGCTTGCTAGTTGCTCGCTCTTTTGCTATGCCTATGCTGCGATACCTACCACTTGCTTATCATGCCTCCCCTATTGTTGAACCAAGCCTCTAACCCACCTTGTCCTAGCAAACCGTTGTTTGGCTATGTTACCGCTTTGCTCAACCCCTCTTATACCGTTGTTAGTTGCAGGTGAAGATTGAAGTTTGTTCCTTGTTGTAACATGGAGATGTTGTTCCTTGTTGGGACACGTTTACTTCTTGGGATATCACAATATATCTTATTTAATTAATGCATCTATATACTTGGTAAAGGGTGGAAGGCTCGGCCTTATGCCTGGTGTTTTGTTCCACTCTTGCCGCCCTAGTTTCCGTCATATCGGTGTTATGTTCCCGGATTTTGGGTTGCTTACGCGGTTGGGTTATAATGGGAACCCCTTGACAGTTCACTTTGAATAAAACTCCTCTAGCAAGGCCCAACCTTGGTTTTACCAGTCGCCACCTAGCCTCTTTTTCCCTTGGGTTAGGCCAGCCCAAGGGTCATCTTTATTTTAAACCCCCGGGCCAGTGCTTGTCTAAGTGTTCGTCCAACCCAGAGCACCATGCGGGGCCGTCCCTTGGCAACTTGGGTTACGTTGGCTCCCATACGCTTAGCTTATCCGGTGTGCCCTGAGAACGAGATATGTGCAGCTCCTATCGGGATTGTCGGCACAGCGGGTGGTCTTGCTGGACTTGTTTTACCATTGTCGAGGATGTCTTGTAACCGGGATTCCGAGTCTGATCGGGTCTTCCCGCTAGAAGGAATATCCTTCTTTGACCGTGAGAGCTTGTGATGGGCTAAGTTGGGACACCCCTGCAGGGATTTGAACTTTCGAAAGCCGTGCCCACGGTTATGGGCAGATGGGAATTTGTTAATGTCCGGTTGTAGAAAACCTGAAGTTGACCTTAATTAAAATACATCAACCGCGTGTGTAGCCGTGATGGTCTCTTCTCGGCGGAGTCCGGGAAGTGAACACGGTGTTGGAGTTATGCTTGACGTAGGTTGTTCTAGGATCACTTCTTGATCATAGTTGTTCGACCGTGCTTTTGCCTTCTCTTCTCGCTCTCTTTTGCGAATAGGTTAGCCACCATATATGCTAGTCTCTTGCTGCAGCTCCACCTCATACCTTTACCTTACCCATAAGCTTAAATAGTCTTGATCGCGAGGGTGTGAGATTGCTGAGTCCCCGTGACTCAGAGATACTTCCAAAACTAGTTTGCAGTTGCTGATGTTACCAAGCAGGTGACGCAACCAAGCTCAAGGAGGAGCTCGATGAAGATCTTGTCCTTTATGTTGTTTCGTTCTAGTTGATCAGTAGTGGAGCCCAGTTGGGGTCGATCGGGGATCTGTGTAGCATGTGGGGTAGTCTTATTTTATTTTGGTTCCGTAGACGGACCTTGATTGTATCTGGATGATGTAATGCTTTATTCATGTAATTGTGTGAAGTGGCGATTGTAAGCCAACTATGTATCTTTTCCCTTATTGTATTACATGGGTTGTTTGCGAAGATTACCACACTTGCGACATTGCTTTCAATGTGGTTATGCCTCTAAGTCGTGCTTCGACACGTGGGAGATATAGCTGCATCGAGGGCGTTACAAGTTGGTAATCAGAGCCTTCCCCGACCTTAGGAGCCCCCTGCTTGATCGAATCGCTGGCGTTAGTGAGTCTAGAAATGTTTTGAGTCATTTAGGATTATATATATCAGAGAGTTTAGGAATTCTTTTTACTCCTCAGTCCCTTCATCGCTCTGGTGAGGCATTCTGACATAGAGTTTTGACTCTTCTCTTCTCAAATTTCACTAAATTTTTTTTAGGATCACGCGGGTATCATGGAATCGTTTCGATGGTTTTGTGATGAGAACATTGTTCTTGGTGCCTCCTGACATTTAGGGGTTGTGGCAGTGTCCCGGGGAGTTGAGCTCCGAGGTGTTGTCGTCACAATTTTATCGTTGCAGTTCTGGAATACCTGAGTTTAGTTTCGCCGACATCGAAAATCTCTTTTATGCAGTTGGTGGTGAGATAACCTCGACGCCACCCAGTACTAGGGCGGGAGTTCGGGAGTATTGCCATAACTCGTATAACAGATGCTTTTCGAAGGTTGAGGTAAATGATTTCCGAAGGTTTCTTGGTTATGTGTTGAAGGATGGATACAGCTGGATGTAGGATTTGTTAGTTTGGGTGAGATATTATGCTTCCCCTGTATCCCCAATACCTGATTGCATAACCGGGAAAATTTCGGGAGTTTATAAGTGGGAATTCAAGTAGCTCTTAGGATTTCTTTCCGACAGATGTATGATATGAAATTGGGGTTCGACGTCTAGTGGTCCGCCTATCCCCGGTTGGTTTTACAGTGGTCTCGTTGTGTCTTAAAGAGTCCTTGGCTATGCCGACTCGGGGACGCTTCGTATGTCATGTGCACTACCTTGTACATGATGGTGCTGTACGATCGAACCCGTGTAGGCCCCACCACGAAAACTTCGGACGAAATCTCTATCATATGTTTGTTCCGGCTTATTCTGCAAGCCAATCCTTTATTTTGTTTTGAGTTGTGGTATTCGAGTTGCTTCAATGTCAAGTGTTGATTCCATACCTTCCCCAAATGGTGTTCTCATATTTCTATGTGAATACTAATCCTTCTCGATCATCGAGTTTGTCATTTCAATTTCTTTTCACCGGTGTACTTCTCTTCAAGTGGATCTGATCATTGCAACATCCGCAAGATCAAGTATCAGTTCTTCTCAACGATGTTTTTTTCATCCGTCCCCAAGTTGTCTTTGTTTTCTTGCCGACCCACCCTTTTTCTTCAAGGAATCCGATGTCTTAATCAAGTATCCTTTATTCTTGTGAAGTCTCTTCTTTCTTGTCAATCAATGTTCTTATCCGGTGATTCTCATGGTCATTCTAACGGGGCCTCAAGTTCATCATTCTTCATTTTTTTTCTCCGGTGGTTTCAAGTCAAGCTTCGTTGATCATATATTTTCCTTGTTTCAATGCTTACTTATGCCGGTGCACCTCTTAATCTTCCCCGCTTGCCATTCAATTGTTCCGGAGTGTTCAAGATATCTCGAAGATTCATGTTTCCACTCTGCTTTCGTAATCCTTTCAAGCTCTTTCGAGGTTGTTATCTCATTCTAGCCTTTTAATTAAACCGGTGCAATCTCTCTTTTTAATCATTTCAACGGTGTTTCTTTTGAGTGGGCCCTAACCCACAGGTCTTTTTCCAGGATCTTACCCGACTCTTCTTATTTTCCCGGAGCTATCCTCAAATTTCTTTTCCAAGTTTGACGTAAGAATGAGTTATCATCAGTCAAATGCCTTTCTCCTTGATCTTTCAAATTCTTTTCATCATTGGTTCAACTTTTCTATTCTTCTTTATTCCGGAGTGTCTCAACAATTCACGGTGGTGTTTCTTGTCGTCTTTCTCAACATTTGAAGACCAAAGAAGAGTTTCTCTTCAATCTTATCCATTCTCTCGAAGATTCATAATGCTAGCTTACTGCCATCCTCTCATAATTGTTTTGATTGTGAGTATTCTTTTCACCTATCCGGAGCATTTCATGAGTTGTTTCCATTTCTTTACTCCGAAGGCCATCTTTTCAAATATTAGTCATTGCAGCTTCCAGCTATCATTCTCCAAATCTTACCGGTGCATCATTCAATATTCTCTAATCAGTTCGTGATCCCTTCGTTCACTTGTATCTAAATTCTCTCAAGCATCTTCATTTATTTGCTAATTCTTCCCGATGTTTCTTTATCTTTACTTCATTCATTTAAATTCTTACGGTGTTTCGTTCAAGAGTTCTCTTCCTTGGTTATCATATCAATTTATTCATTCTTCCAAATTCTACCGGTGGCTCTTCCAAGATTCTTCTTCCTTCATTATAATCTCAATTGACTCTTTATTTCCAATTCCTACGGTGGTTCGTGCAAGATTTCTCGTCATTCGTCATCATATCAACTCTTTCGTTCTTTTCAATCCTACCGGTGGATCATTGAAGACCTTTCTCAAGTTTATGTTATATCTCTCTTAATCTTTTCTATGAGAATAAGTAATATGTCAAATCCGTTGATTGTCATCAATTTAATTGGTGAAGGATACGCATAATGTAATTCTTATTCTTGTCTCATCGAGTAAACTTAATTCCTTATTCCGGAGGTTCATCAAATTCTCGATTCAAGTTGTCCATCTTTCTTTCCGGAGCTCAAAGTTATTTCAATTATTTCTTCGCGAAGATCCATCTAATCATTGCAAGGATTTACCTTGTGTTTCCAACTTCTCTCTCCTTTCACTTGATCATTCTTTTATTACCGGAGTTCTTCATGGAGGTTCTACACGATGGTTCATCAAGGATTTAATTCCTTCTCGAAGTGTTCATCAAGTTTCTTTTCGGAGGAGATCAAGTTTTCTTCATCTTGCAATCCGGAGTACAATTCTTCCTTCCGTATCAATAGAGGTGGTATTATATCATTCTTGATAATTTGAGTTCATGTTTCATGATTCACATGTGGTCAAGAATGGGATATTAAAAGCCATCAATCTCTTCCTTGGAGTTATCTTGGGTTATATTTCACCTTAAGCCTTCCCTAAGGATGGTTGCTATTATGGTGCTTATAAATGATCCAAGTTCTTCATTTATCCTTTCCGGTGCGATATACTTTCTCGTCCCCTTTCTCTTATCAACCCAATTCTTTTTCCCGTGAGTGGCAGGTTGTCACCTCATATTTTGAGATGTATTCCATAAGACCGTATCAAGCTTATTCTTTTCGTTGTTGGTTTTCCAACAACTCCGTTCTAGCATTTGTTGTAAGCGTGCTCCCTCAAGATCTTGTTTCCCTTCATTCATTCAATTCCATTCTTAATTTTGTTCCGGAGGCTTTGTGATGTTGCTATCTTCAACCCATATTTTCGTTTTGTCAGGATCGTGTTCTTTTCTTGGTTTATCCTTTTAAACCGGAGTGTTGTGTCCCTTTTGCTCAAGCTCTTTCATTTTATCAACTCTTTTCAACCGAAGTGCTACCCGAATCGGTTCTTTCTTTTTCCTCTTTCTTAACGGAGTGCTTTCAACTTTGTTCTTCTCCGTTGCTTTCTTTCTTTCATTTTTGCTCAACCTTTTCAAGGTTCTTTGGTCTCACTTGTTTGTCAAAGAAGCAACTTAGTTTTACCTCTTCTCTTTCTCTTCCATTTTCCCTCCCGTGCCATCCTTGATCTCGGGACGAGATCCTCTCGTAGTTGTGGAGTGTTGTGACGCCAGAGACCGGAGCTTCAGATGCCTTCCAGGGTTTCCGGGTTTTCGTCGTGTGATTTGTTTGGTCCGTTGCATTTCATCTTTTCATCATGTGCATTGCATCATGTCTTCTTGCACCTCTTCTTAAAACTCAACTAAATAAAAATGCATAGATCTTTGATCTATTTAAATTGAGGGATATTCACTATGGTGATTACTCTTTAAAACATATTCTCCCAATATTTTAGGGAGCTATAAAAATTATATTCCAATAATTTTGAATCACCCATAACACACGTGCAGATAATCCCATGCCTTTCTGCTTCGAGTTGATCTCCAAACCTTGCCGAAAATTAGTTCTTCTTTTTTTTGAGGCTCCTCCAAAAGTCTCAACATTTTTGGACCTTCCCAAACGTCACTTCCTATTCAAGTCATTTGGAATTAATTTCAAATGAGTTTGAATTCAACTTCAACCGCGTGCCCACTTCTATTTTGCGGGATCAAGCTCATTTTTACAAGTCCGGGGAAATTATCCCTATGCGCGAAATCCTTTCCTAACCCTCTCCTTCTTTTCCCTCTCTCGATTTTCTTTTCTGCTAAAGGATATAAGAGATAAGAGAGAGAGAAGCCCAGCCTAGTCCTAAGGCCCAACCACCAGTCTCCCTAGGCGCTGCCTCCCTCTCCACTAGGCCCATCTCTCCCCGCTACCCACCTGGGCCTCACAAACTCCAGCACCGGCCCAGAGCTAAGGCCCGAGCGAACCCTAGCCTATCTCCCTCTCGTTCCCTGGCCCGATCCTCCTCTTCCCTCGTGCCCATCGTTCCCTCGCGCCGCCAGGGAACCACATCCCGATCCCCATCTCCTTTGATCCCATCTCTCCCTCGCAGCCACTCACTTCCCTCGTTCATCTCCTCCCTCTCCCTCTCTCTCGTTCCATGCTCGCGCCACCAGAGACGAATGCAGCTGCCACCTCCCAATCCGGCGTCCCACGTCCTCCTCCGCCTTCGATCCGGTGCCGCCGGAGGCCACCAGCGTCGCCCAGGTGCCGCGGCTCCTCCCCAGCGCGCCTCCTTCCTCCCGCGTCGGCCTCTTCCCTCCTTGCTCCAACGCCATGGAACCAAGCCGCCGCTCCGGACAAGCCTCGTCGCCGGCCGACCTGAACCGTGGAGCCGTGGCCGGATCTGGTTCTCCCAGATGCCCGCAAGACCTCGGCCTCACCCTGCTCGTCGCCGGAGTCCCAGCTCCACCGCCTCGTTTCTTTAGCGCCGCTACCTCCCTCTGCCTCATCTAGGAGACAAGCACAATGCCACGGAACCCCCGTCGCTGGCCAAGACCCTCCTCGCTGCTGGCCTCATGCAGAGCCCCTCCTCCTCACGGCCTTAGGGCCCGTCGCAGCCCCCATGTTGCTGCTGCTTCGTTGCCCGCCTCCCATTGATGATAGGGGCTGCATGTTTCGGTTCGCCAAGTACCACCACACCCGAGTCTTTGACTTGCTTCATTTTGGGATTGAAGACCAAGACGAGACCGCCAAGATGTATCCTGGTGTCGCCGAAGACATGTGAACGTCTACACGACGACCGCCGAGTACCTCTTCACAAGTACCCCTACGCGCGAAGACGCCAAGACCGTTTCGGGATTCACCAAGTACCACTACGGCCGGAGACCTCGATGTCCAACGCCGATCACCGAACCAGAGATTACGCCAAGTACTAGGTCAACGAGAACCGCCAAGTTCATCTTCCGCCGTCTCCAAAATTGCCAAGTACCATGACGATACGAGAACCACTACCGTCGACCTGCAAAGAACCCGTGGACGTCAAGTCCCTTGTTGTGATCCCGAACATCTACGGAAAATTGTGCAACTAAGAACGTGAACGACTACCGTCGCCATGAGAACGTCTACTTCCTGCAATGAACCGTGAACATCTACTTCCTCTACCATCGCCGAGTACCACTACTTCCCACGACGATCATGAACGACTACACCGCTTGACCCGAACCGCTCCGATAACGCACGCTTCGAAGGTATAACCCCGAGGCGACCGTCGTGAACGAATGCATGTGTGATGTATGAGATGCTCGTGCTTGCACCGTGCTTGATTTGTCGGTGCACATTGCCCTCTTTTACCTTGTCACCATCATGTGGGAACCCGGTAACCGGGAGCTCCCCACCTTCTATCGCATGTCACGCTCCCGTCGCACTTTCTTTGCACCGGGATCTCAATCGAGTTACCGGAACCAGAACGTTGCCGTGGCACCGTTTCGTTATCGTTGCTGTGGCTCCCCTTTTCATTTCCGCCACGATGAAGAATGCTTCTTAATATGCTCTTGTCAACTTTTCTTAAAATTGCATAAAACTTGAGCATGTCATCGGCATCATGTTAACAACATTAAGATGGCTTAAATTATTGTTGCACCTAATTACTAATGTATGTGGGGATTTACCAGATTTGTTGTTTGCATATCCGGCCCCATTTAGATTGCTTAGATTGTGTAGTTTACTCATGTTTCACCTCTTGCCATGTTAACCAACCTTTAATATTGTTGAGTACATAACCGGGAGAGAACTAAATAAGTCATGTGGTGTTTTCTTCAATATGCAACTCTGTTGCATATTGAGCCCCACTTAATTTGTAGGATTGCTTGTGCACTTTGCCATGCCATGCATATTAAACCGGACATGCATCATACTTGGTTGTGCATCGTGCCATGCTTATGTGGTGGTTGTTTTACTTTGTTGTTTGCTTCCTTCCGGTGTTGCTTCTTCGGGTTAGTTCCGATAACGTCGCGTTGGTGAGGATCCGTTCGACTACGTCTGTTGCCTTCTTCATGGACTCGTTTTTCTTCCTTGCGGGATTTCAGGCAAGATGACCATACCCTCGAAATCACTTCTATCTTTGCTTGCTAGTTGCTCGCTCTTTGGCTATGCCTATGCTGTGATACCTACCACTTGCTTATCATGCCTCCCCTATTGTTGAACCAAGCCTCTAACCCACCTTGTCCTAGCAAACCATTGTTTGGCTATGTTACCGCTTTGCTCAGCCCCTCTTATAGCGTTGTTAGTTGCAGGTGAAGATTGAAGTTTGTTCCTTGTTGGAACATGGAGATGTTGTTCCTTGTTGGGACACATTTACTTGTTGGGATATCACAATATATCTTATTTAATTAATGCATCTATATACTTGGTAAATGGTGGAAGGCTCGGCCTTATGCCTGGTGTTTTGTTCCACTCTTGCCGCCCTAGTTTCCGTCATATAGGTGTTATGTTCCCGGATTTTGCGTTGCTTACGCGGTTGGGTTATAATGGGAACCCCTTGATAGTTCGCTTTGAATAAAACTCCTCCAGCAAGGCCCAACCTTGGTTTTATCATTCGCCACCTAGCCTCTTTTTCCCTTGGGTTAGGCCAGCCCAAGGGTCATCTTTATTTTAAACCCCCGGGCCAATGCTTGTCTAAGTGTTGGTCCAACCCAGAGCACCGTGCGGGGCCGTCCCTTGGCAACTTGGGTTATGTTGGCTCCCGTACGCTTAGCTTATCTGGTGTGCCCTGAGAACGAGATATGTGCAGCTCCTATCAGGATTGTCGGCACAGCGGGTGGTCTTGCTGGACTTGTTTTACCATTGTCGAGGATGTCTTGTAACCGGGATTCCGAGTCTGATCGGGTCTTCCTGCTAGAAGGAATATCCTTCGTTGACCGTGAGAGCTTGTGATGGGATAAGTTGGGACACCCCTGCAGGGATTTGAACTTTCGAAAGTCGTGCCCGCGGTTATGGGAAGATGGGAATTTGTTAATGTCCGGTTGTAGAAAACCTGAAGTTGACCTTAATTAAAATACATCAACCGCGTGTGTAGCCGTGATGGTCTCTTCTCGGCGGAGTCCGGGAAGTGAACACGGTGTTGGAGTTATGCTTGATGTAGGTTGTTCTAGGATCACTTCTTGATCATAGTTGTTCGACCGTGCTTTTGCCTTCTCTTCTCGCTCTCTTTTGCGAACAGGTTAGCCACCATATATGCTAGTCGCTTGCTGCAGCTCCACCTCATACCTTTACCTTACCCATAAGCTTAAATAGTCTTGATCGCAAGGGTGTGAGATTGCTGAGTCCCCGTGACTCATAGATACTTCCAAAACCAGTTTGCAGGTGCTGATGTTACCGAGAAGGTGACGGAACCAAGCTCAAGGAGGAGCTCGATGAAGATCTTGCCCTTTATGTTGTTTCGTTCTAGTTGATCAGTAGTGGAGCCCAGTTGTGGTCGATCGGGGATCTGTGTAGCATGTGGGGTAGTCTTCTTTTATTTTGGTTCCGTAGACGGACCTTGATTGTATCTGGATGATGTAATGCTTTATTCATGTAATTGTGTGAAGTGGCGATTGTAAGCCAACTATGTATCTTTTCCCTTATTGTATTACATGGGTTGTTTGCGAAGATTACCTCACTTGCGACATTGCTTTCAATGCGGTTATGCCTCTAAGTCGTGCTTCGACACGTGGGAGATATAGCCGCATCGAGGGCGTTACAGGGGATGAAATGATATCCGCTGCCTCTTATTGGTTTCAAAATTTTCTCATGTTAACATAGAAAAAAAAAGAACTGTTGTGTTATATTTTGGAATTTTTCGGGGTTCATTTGGACATTTTATACATTAACTGGGTTTTCTAGGCATTTTATGTGCATAATTCAAATTTGAACTACATGCACATGCTCCAGTGCATATAAATTGGTTGAAAAAACAAATCTTTGTCCTTGGGTCATGCTTAGGTCCCATGCAAGAAATGAGAATGAATTTCAAACACCAGGGCACTGTTGATTGCCAACAAAACATTGAGATACATTGTTTTTAAATTCTAGCAAATCCAAAACTCGTCTGAAATTCATGAAACTTGGCATGCTATCATGGAATGGCACCCGACATGCTGTGGTATTTTTCGTGTCCATTTTGAGAGAAGGCGCACTCGAATAACAACCAACAAAGGCATTTTGAAACAAATAGCTGCCACTCTAACACCGCAAACGTTTGTACAATTCCAATCATGTGTGTTATGTTAACTATTCATGTGACGCCACGTGTCTTCATTTCAATGTCTATAGGAGGTGTCGTGCGGACAGCTCCTTGACTGAACAGGAGGTGCGTGAGCGCAGTTCGGTGCGTAGGCTGACCGAGAGGCGTGCAAGGTGTCCTCCAATGCGCAGGCTCATCGGGAAGCGTGCGAGCTGTATGCTACACAAGTTCACTGGGAAGCGAGCCATTTGACTTCCATGGCCGCGCGCCTTCCTCTCCATTAATGGCGCCCGAGCCGCTGCTTAATACGGGCGGCCTTATAGTTCGCCTCCCATTCCCCTCCCTCCCGCGGACCTCCACCAACACCATGGCGCAGAAGGATCATCTGCTACTAGTCTTCAAGTTTGGTGAAGTCGACTCTTAGCCGGAGGAGATAGAAAATAAGGAGGAATGGGGCCTCATGGACATGGCACAGAGCGAGCTGCCTGCGATGGTTGTTGCCCCTGCTCCCGTCCCAGCTCCCATCCCCGAGCCCGCGCCAGCAACCATCCCCGTAGCATTGACGGGCTGGTCGCCGAGCACTATCACAGAGCTGGAAGCCGCGGGCATTAGCGAGGTCTTCGTGGACCCGCGTGAGCTCGTGTACATGCCAGTGACAGCGCCCGTGCCCGTGCCCATGCGCGCCCCTCCACCCACCGCAGTGCCGGTCCCCGTGCGTTTGGCTGCACCGCCACGCCCGTGCCCGTGCGCGCGTCCCCCTCAGCGGCATGGGACGCCGCCGTCGACCGCTACCTCTCAACGCCGCCAGCTGCCATCCTCCTGCGCCACGCTCGTCGATCGCGCAAGGGCATGATGTTTGATTTACATGTGAAGAACTTTATATGCTACATTGAAGACTTTAACAACGGCATCTCGGAGGACGACAATGACAATGACGGCATGGCACGCCGCCTCCCCGCCGCTGAAAATAGTTCCTTTTCTTGGGTTTAATACTGTATCTCGATCATATGAATATAAATTCGCAGTATGACTAAATGAAAGATATGGTTTGAGTGAACTTGCCTTTTTCTCTCTTAATGTACAAACTTATCAAATGATTTTATTTTGAAAAAAAGTCAATGGTTTTTAAATATAAAACACTCATCTCAAACGTTTTTGTTAGAACACCCGTATGCAAACCGATAGCTTCCCCAGGAAGCCAAGGGAAAATGTGCCAAGCAGGATTTGTGCAGCTCTTTATCGCAAACGGTTTAGATAGAACACCCGTATGCAAAGTGAGAGCAGGATTTGTGCATCTCTTCAACACAAACGATTCTTTTGGATGACTCGTGTGCAACCACTTACAAACAATTTGGTAAGATTTACATATGTTGATCTAGCAACATTGCCATTTGTCAACCTTGTAACACTGCAATTTGTCATAAAATGAAGCTAAAAATCACTAGCAGTATCTAATTTTTGCAACTAAAATTCAGTAATTAAGCATAGATTTCATTCATAGATTAAGCAGTCATTCTTTATACAAACAGTTCAACTCGACAGCTGAACCGACCAAACTTTTCACCAATTGTTGCCAACCACGTACTAATATAGCTAGTTCTACTTTATATACTAGCTAATTTTAAGTACGTTGTACAGTTCCACCACATCAATAGTCAGATGAACTGAACAAAATAGCCCCTAAATACTACTACTACAGAGGGGCTTTGTACTACTTCCATCATCCTTTCCTCTGCCGAGCGCACTCAGTAAGAGGCAGAGGATGTAACACCCTCGATGCGACTATAGCTCCCACGTGTCGAGGCACGACTTAGAGACATAATCGCATTGAAGGCATATGTCGCAAGTTAGGCAATCTTCACAACATCCCATGTAATATGATAATAAAAGGGAAGATAACATAGTTGGCTTACACTCGCCACGTCAATCAAGTACATAAATAACATTACATCATCCAAACACTCATGGCCTGACTACGGAGCCAAAATAAAAGAGAACCTAACATGCGACAACGGTCCCGTTCACCCCCAACTGGGCACCACTACTGATCATCGAGAAAGGAAACATAGTAATGTTGAGAGTCTTCGTCGAACTCCCACTTGAGCTCATACGCGTCTCCTGGAGCGGAATCATCAGGCCCAGCATCTGGTGTAATAGTAATCGGTGAGCCACAGGGACTCAGCAATCTCGCACCCTCGCGATCAAGACTATTTAAGCTTATAGGTAAGGCAAGGTAAAATATGAGTGGAGCTGCAGCAAGCGACTAGCAAGTATGGTGGCTAACTTATTCGCAAAAGAGAGTGAGAAGAGGAGGCAAAGCGCGAGCGAGAAACTAGAGAACAACCTGCGCAAACATTACTCCAACACCGTGTCCACTTCCCGGACTCCGCCGAGAAGAGGCCATCACGGTAACACACTCAGTTGATTCATTTTAATTTAATTAAGGTTCAAGTTATCTACAACCGGACATTAACAAATTCCCATCTGCCCATAACCGCGGGCATGGCTTTCGAAAGTTCAATCCCTGCAGGGGAGTCCCAACTTAGCCCATGACAAGCTCTCACGGTCAACGAAGGAATAGACCTCCTCCCAAGACGTTCCGATCAGACTCGGTATCTCGGTTACTCAAGACACTTCGACAGGTTAAAACAAATCCAGCAACACCGCCCGAATGTGCCGACAAATCCCGATAGGAGCTGCACATATCTCTTTCTCAGGGCACACTCAGATGAACACTACGTAAAACTAAAACCAACCCTCAAGTTGCCCCGAGGTGGCGCTGCAAGTGGCTCTATTTGGACCAACACTCAGAGGAGCACTGGCCCGGGGGGGTTTAAAATAAGATGACCCTCGGGCTCCGGTAACCCAAGGGAAAAAGAGGCTAGGTGGAAAATGGTAAGACCAATGTTGGGCATTGCTGGAAAAGCTTTAATCAAGGCGAAATATCAAGGGGTTCCCATTATAACCCAACCGCGTAAGGAACGCAAAATCCGGGAACATAACACCGATATGACGGAAACTAGGGCGGCAAGAGTGGAACAAAACACTAGGCGAGAGGCCGAGCCTTCCACCCTTTACCAAGTATATAGATGCATTAATATAACAAGATAATATAATGATATCCCAACAAGTAAATAAATGTTCCAACAAGGAACGGCCTCCAATCTTCACCTGCAACTAGCAACGCTATAAGAGGGGCTGAGCAAAGCGGTAACATAGCCAATCAACGGTTTGCTAGGACATGGTGGGTTAGAGGTTTGACATGGAAATTTGGGAGGCTTGAAAGCAAGTGGTAGGCATCGTAGCAATGGCATAGCAAAAGAGCGAGCAAAACTAGCATAGCAAAGATAGTAGTGATTTCGAGGGTATGATCATCTTGCCTGCACAGTTGTCAGAGTTGACTGGATCCTCAAAAGCAAACTCAACGGGCTCCTCGTTAGCGAACTCGTCTCCCGGCTCTACCCAAACAAGACAAACAAGCCAGAAGGATACAATCAACCACGTGCAAACTCAAACAACACAATGCAAAGATGATATGCTATGCGGGATGCGATGCGGGATGCAAAATGCAAGATATGGCAGGAAATGCATGAACCTAGCCTCAACTTGGAAATCCAAGGGTGCCACTGGAAATATGAGATGAAATCGCTTGAAAACGATATAAAGAACGCCAGAATCGGAGTTACGGTTTGCAAATGGCAAGCGATTCAAAAATGACACCGGTCTGCGATTTACAACAAGTAGGCATCTAAATGCAATAAGATGAACATGCTACAGCACCCAAACATGACAACAAAATACATGGCAGGGATGCACACAAGATGCTTAACAAAAGTCTAGCACTGAGCTACGACCAATTCATCCATTAACAGGTTCAAACAAGCATGGCAAAAATGCATATGGCAAACAGATCTCAGACTTAGTGAAATCAACACTTGTCTGGAATTTCAGATCAGGTAGCCCTCTTCGGAGCAACAAAACTACATGCTACAGGATCTGAACATGGCAAAGTAAAGCATGTCATGGATCTACTCAAAGAGCTTAACAAAAGTCCCTTAGTGACCTTGAGCCAAAAGGGATCAGAAAATACAATTGCAAGCATGTGAACATAGCAAAAACATAATCAGTTTTCAGACTTTGTGAAAACTGACACATGCTGAAATATAACTCAAGTAGGCATGTTTACGAGCTCGATGCACTCACTATGGTACAAGTCATGGAAAGACAAGCATACACCCATCAAGAAGTCACAAAATGCAATCTAGAAATGGCAAGAACAATAGCATAGCATGCATGGATCAACTACAACATCACCGGCAAAATTGCAAACAAGTTGACAATCTGCCCAGATTCACAAAGTAGCAAAAGTAGAGCTCGATTGACTCAAGCTAGGGTGCTCCATAATTGCAAAAAAGACATGGATGGATATAGCACTACAAGATTAATAAAACTCCCTTACTGATCATCCTCAAAAGAGGCACGGATCACTAGGAAACAATATGAACATATGGCAACATGAGATAAACAGATCTAGGACTTGGTGAAATTACTAAGTCCCTAAAAACAGAATTAGCAAGTGCACCACTTTGCAAGCTTGCACAAGTCACCACACACATCACAAAAATACATGGGTTGCATCCCTGGAAAGATGACAATACCCTTAACAAAACACATGTAGAGCATCAGGGCATATCATGCACACATTAATCATGGCAAAAATGACAAAACCTAAATGGAGGAGCAGATCTGATAATTAACTCAAGTAGCCCTCTTCTAATAGCATTTCGGGCATCAAGATGAGCTCAAATGAAAATGATGCAATGGAATGAAATGATGTACTCTCTGAGGTGAACATTTTGATATGCTATATGCATGAATCGGAGGTACGGATGCAAAGTTACGGGGCTATGAACATTTGCATATGGACTGAGAATTACAGGACTTAGAAGAAAAACAACCTCCTCAGATCTAGGGTTAGGCACGGAATCCGAGGCGGTCGGCGAGGCACTGTTCACGATGGAGTCGAGGTCGCCGGCGAGGTGGGTTCGTCGGCGGGGAGAAGAGGGGAGGCGAGGCCGGCCTTCCCCGGGCCGGACCTGACGGCGACGGCGGCGGCGGAGCTAGCCGCGGTGGTCGGCGCGGCAGGGGCGGCGCCGGGATCGCGGCGGAGGCGGAGCCGGCCGGCGAGGTGGTGGCTCGGCCGCCGGAGGGACGAAGGCAGGCGGCGGCGCACAGGCGGCGGGGAGGCGGCGCGGCTACGGGGAAGAAGGCGCGGGCGAGGCGCGCGGCCTCTGGCCCGGATTGGCGGCGGGCGGGCCGGCCTCGGGCCCGAGTGGGCCTCGGCGGGAGTGGCGGTGATGTGGTCCGGGGCACCCACGTGGTGCTTGCCTATTGGTCCGGGGCGGCGGCGGCAGGGCGTCCGGCCGGGACGGACATGTCCGGCGGCGCGCGAGGTTTTTTTAGGGTTTCGGGGGGAGAGGAAGATCCGGATTCGAAGGGGTCTTTAAATAGGCATAGAGGGAGCTAGGAGAGTCCAAATGAGGTGCAGTTTTCGGCCACGTGATCGTGATCGAACGCTCTAGATGATGGAGCAGAGTTAGGTGGGTTTTGGGCCAAATTGGAGGGGTGTTGGGCTGCAACACACACGAGGCCTTTTCGGTCCCTCGGTTAACCGTTGGAGTATCAAACGAAGTCCAAATGATACGAAACTTGACAGGCGGTCTACCGGTAGTAAACCAAGGCCGCTTGGCAAGTCTCAGTCCAATCCGGAAATGTTTAATCCCCACACATGAAAGAAAGCTAGAAATGACCACTGGAGGAGAACGAAGCGCCGGAATGCAAAACGGACAACGGGGAAAATGCTCGAATGCATGAGGCGAACACATATGCAAATGCAATGCACATGATGACATGATATGAGATGCATGACAACGACAACACACACAGAGACAAAACCCGAACCCGAGGAAATAAATATAACTTAACGCCGGAAACGGCAAGAGTTGGGGTACAAATTGGGAAAGTTACACCCGGGGTGTTACAGAGGAGAAGGAGCCTACCGACGAGATGGACAACTGCAATACGGTGCATGCCGCTGCTACACCTTCAGCGACGCTCACCTCAAACGTCCTCTGCCGCTCCAGACGACCCCTCTCAAAGCGATGGTTCTCCTCGTAGATCTCCTGATTCCTCGCCTCTGAGGTGGCGTGTGCCGCGGCCACAGCGGCGGGTAAGGCTCTTTGCGTGCTCGACGAGGCACTCGTCCTCCTACCGCAGGAACTCGGTGTAGCGCGCAAGGTCGCTGACGCACGTGCGGGCATCCATCTCCACCTCCTGCCTTCGGGCAGCGGTGGCGGAGCGGGTGATGACCCCGGTGGTCGATGGTAGGCTGGCGGCCACGGCGGCCGACGATGGGGTGGCCGCCACTTAGGGAGTCATGGACTAAGGGGTCCTTGTGTAACGCCCTCGATGCGGCTATATCTCCCACGTGTCGAAGCACGACTTAGAGGCATAACCGCATTGAAAGCAATGTCGCAAGTGAGGTAATCTTCCCACAACCCATGTAATACATAAGGGAAAAAGATACATAGTTGACTTACAATCGCCACTTGACACACTTACATGAATAAATCATTACATCATCCAAATATAATCAGGGCCCGACTATGGAGCTAAAATAAAAGAAGACTACCCCAAATGCTACACAGATCCCCGATCGTCGCGACTGGGCTCCACTACTGATCAACTAGCATGAAACAACACAAAGGACAAGATATTCATCGAGCTCCTCCTTGAGCTTGGTTGCGTCACCTGCTCGGTTACATCGGCACCTGCAAACTGGTTTTGGAAGTAACTATGAGCCACAAGGACTCAGCAATCTCACACCCTCGCGATCAAGACTATTTAAGCTTATGGGTAAGGTAAAGGTATGAGGTGGAGCTGTAGCAAGCGACTAGCATATATGGTGGCTAACATACGCAACTGAGAGCGGGAAGAGAAGGCAAAGCACGGTCGAGAATCTATGATCAAGAAGTGATCCTGGACTACTTACGTCAAGCATTACTCCAACAACGTGTTCACTTCCCGGACCCCGCCGAGAAGAGACCATCATGGTTACACACGCGGTTGATGTATTTTAATTAAGGTCAACTTCAGATTTTCTACAACCGAACATTAACAAATTCCCATCTGCCCATAACCGCGGGCACGACTTTTGAAAGTTCAAATCCCTGCAGGGGAGTCCCAACTTAGCCCATGACAAGCTCTCACGGTCAACGAAGGATATACCTTCTCCCAAGACGTTCCGATCAGACTCGGTATCCCGGTTCTACAAGACAACTTTGACAAGTTAAAACAAATCCAGCAACACCGCCCGAATGTGCCGACAAATCCCGATAGGAGCTGCACATATCTCATTCTCAGGGCACACTCAGATGAGACTAGCTACGAGTAAAACCAAACCTCAAGTTTCCCCAAGGTGGCCCCGCAGGTAGCTCAGTTCGGACCAACACTCAGAGGAGCACTGGCCCCCGGGGGGGGTTAAAATAAAGATGACCCTTGAGTCCATGAAACCAAAGGGAAAAAGAGGCTAGGTGGCGAATGGTAAAACCATTGTTGGGCATTGCTGGAGGAGTTTTATTCAAGGCAAACTGTCAAGGGGTTCCCATAATAGCCCAACCGCGTAAGGAACGCAAAATCCGGGAACATAACACCGATATGACAGAAACTAGGGCGACAAGAGTGGAACAAAACACCAGGCATAAGGCCGAGCCTTCTACCCTTTACCAAGTATATAGATGCATTAATTAAATAAGAGATATTGTGATAACCCAACAAGTAAACAGGTTCCAACAAGGAACAACACCTCCATGTTCCAACAAGGAACAAACTTCAATCTTCACCTGCAACTAACAACATTATAAGAGGGGCTGAGCAAAGCGGTAACATAGCCAAACAACAGTTTGCTAGGACAAGGTGGGTTAGAGGCTTGGTTCAACAATATAGGAGGCATGATAAGCAAGTGGTAGGTATCGCGGCATAGGCATAGCAAAAGAGCAAGCTACTGGCAAGCAAAGATAGAAGCGATTTCGAGGGTATGGTCATCTTGCCTGAGATCCCGCAAGGAAGAAGAACGAGTCCATGAAGAAGACAAACGGACGTAGACGAACGGATCCTCACAAACGCGACGTTAGCGGAACCAACCCGAAGAAGCAACACCGGAAAGGAGCAAACAAGATAGTAAACAACCACCACAAAATCATGGCATGATGCACAACAAGTATGATGCATGTCCATTTAATGAGGCATGGCATGGCGAAGTGCACAAGAAAACCTACAAATTAAATGGAGCCCAATATGCAACTCCGTTGCATATTGACGAAACACCACGTGACTTATTTAGTTCGATCTTGTTTATGTACCCAACAATATTAAATGTTGTTAAACATGACAAGAGGGTGAAGCATGATGAAACTATCTAATCTAGGCAATTTTAAATGAGGCCGGAAGCAATGAACAACAATTCCGGAAACTCCTCATGAGCATATTATAGATTTGGTACTGATCTGCCCTAAACACAATTTTAGAGTTGTTAAACATGCAAAGATATGCCACCATGTTAAACTATGCAAAATTCTACCCCATTTTCATATAAAGTTTATTAAATTCCGAGTTACGGTTATTTAGTTATGAAATAAAGCATTTTAGCAAGTTATTTAAACAAATTTAAACAAACAACATTTTAAACATTTTAAACATGGATGAAAGTTGCAAATTATTAAACTAGATGAAATTCTAAGCAACTTTCATATATAATTCATTTTAATCCGATGCACCAATTGGGAGTTATTATATGCATTATCCACAAGGGCTTTCCTGCAAAAATGTTCTCCTCTTGAAAAATGGACATAATGCAGATCTGAAAAAAACCAGAGGCAGGCCGAATCTGAAGCAAACTGGGTCTACAGAAACAAAAAAAACAACAAAGGCTCCGCTGGGCCTCACCATGGGCTCCGGCCCAGATCTGGAAGGCAAAGGCAGGCCGGTGCTGGGCCTCGGAGCGCTGGTGAGTGGTTGGGTGGATCCACACAAGAGAAGTCATCGCGGGCACGGTTTCCTAGCCTCGCTCGATGCAGAGGAAGCAGACAGAGGAGGCGAGACGCGGGGCCGCTTCAGGCGATGCAGGGCGCGGAGGCGGATGGGGCTCGATGGACTCCGACGACGGCAGCGTAGCCATTCCTTCGCAACGGCGTGGGACTTGCAGCGGCAGCGACGGAACTTGGCAGCAGGGCGGCTGCATCCTCGAGCGCCAGTGAACCTCCACGGCAGCTCGTTCCTGACGAGGCAGGGCAGAGGGAGGTCAGAGGGAAAAACGAAGGGAGGCGGAGGAGAGCACGACGGCCAATGGTTTCCTCACGGCAGCGGGGCGTCGGGGATGGGGATCCATGCGTGTGGAAGCCGAGGGTGCTGGATCTGGGCGCGGGTCGCGACATTGAAGGAGAGGTTGGCCATGGCGAGACGAGAGGGAGTTGAGGTCGGGAACGGCAGGGAGGCTCCATGGCTTCGGAGGAGGTAGGGGTTCGCCGGGGCGGACGTTGCTCCGGCGGCTGACGCAGAGCGGTGGAGGCAGCAGGCCGGCGGCGGGTGACAAACTTGAGGCGCTCGGGCGCCATGCCTACTCCAACTCCCTGTAGCAACTAGATAGAAATTAGTGAGGTGGAAGAAGGACGGAGGAAAAAGGAGAAGGGCGGCGAGCGCTGCTGGTCCAGCGGTGCTACGGCGGAGCCGGAGGGCGTCGGGGTGAAGGCAGAGGAGGCGGGCGAGCTCTGCTAGTCGAGAAGGGCCATGGGGGCTCTGATTGGTTGGGATCGAGAGGAGTGTAGGAGAAGGTGGATCTGATTGGCTTGGCACGGAATGAAAGGAGGAGGAAGGCATCAGGTGGCGGCGCGGATGGACTGATGGGACAAGCGGGCTAGATTTTAGGGTTAGGCTAGAGTTTATATAGGTAGGGGATTCGGGGAGGGGTTAACTCGGTCCGTCCGATCGTAATCAGGCAATCAAGAATAAATTGGTTAGGGAGTCCAATAAACAAAACGGAGATGTTTTGTAGACGTTAGGGGATGATCCGGTTACAGCGGTAACGACTGTCCCGGTCGGGTTCGGGACAGATTTCGGACGTGCGCGGGAGGAGGTCCGCGGACTAACGAGAGAGGTTAGGTAGGGTCTGGCAGTGAGAGGTAGACTGTGTAGAAGCCTCAGACTGAGAAAAGAGAAGAGAGGAAGGCCCGACGACTGTTTTCGGAGACCGAAAACATCCGACGTTTAGACCGACTATATTGCCGCTATAGTTTAACGGTTGGGCTATCAAACGAATTCCGAATGCGATGAAACTTGACAGGCGGTCTAGCTACACTAAAATAAGACCACACGTCTACTCTCATCCCATTCTGAGAACATTTTCCGGCCACTTATAAAATACTATTTCTGACATGCCGCGGACGCATGCAAGTGTGGCTGGGCTCAGAACGAACAATAGAGAGAACGAGGAGACCGGAACAGATGCATGTTTTAAAACATGATGATGCAATGCACATGATGACATGATGAAACGCAACACGCAAGCAAATGACATGACAACGTCAGTGAATAATTGGACGGCACCTGGAACATTGGTCTCGTGGCGTTACAACACTCCACCACTACGAGAGATCTCGTCCCGAGATCTAGAACGGCACCGAAGGGACAACGGAAGAGGAAGATAAGCGGGGTAAAACTAAGTTGCTTCTTTGACAAACGAGTGAAACCAAAGAACCTTGAAAAGGTTGAACAAATTGAAAGAAAGAATGCAACGAAGTAGAACAAAGTTGAATGCACTCCGGTAGGGGAGAGTAACAAGGAAGAACAAATTCGGGCAGCACTCTGGTTGAAAAGAAAAGGAATTGAATAAGATCTTGATAGGATGAAAAGGATTTGAGCAAAGGGGCACAACACTCCGGTTAAACAAGATAGAGAAGGAAAAAGACTTATATAATTTGGACAGCACTCTGACTGTAAATGGAAGGAATTGAACTTGACAAGATGAGAGTGTCGGATTTCGGGTTCCGGCAGACCCTTGAGGTTCGAACACTGGGGTGCACGCGGAGATTTCGCCTTCTACCTACCTGCACCCCTCCGCCTCGCTAAGATCTAAGCTATGGAAAGAACAACACAAGAGACACATGGTTTATACTGGTTCGGGCCACCGTTGTGGTGTAATACTGTACTCCAGTGTGTGGTGTGGTGGATTGCCTCTTGGGCTGATGATGATGATCAATACAAGGAAGAACAGCCTCGCGAGGGTCTGTTCTTGGCTGGGGCGACGAAGTGCTAGGAGGAGTTCAGTCACCCTTCTATCTCTCTCTCTCTCTTCTCGATTGAGATCCGATCTCCTCTACCCTGTGGGTGGCTAGTCCTATTTATAGGCAAAGGCCCTGGCTCCGCTTCGGCAGTACTCACTTCCGATGTGGAGGCCCCATCCGAGCCCCGCGGCCTTGGCCGACGAAGATCTGGCTGCGGTCCTCCAATCTCTGGTCGGGGGCGATGTGGCGAGGTTGGAGGTCGCTCCTACTCCCTTGTTCCTCCGCGATGACTAGGAGCAGGTAGTGGAGTCCATGCCCGTCTTCAACGGGGACGGGCCCGTGCCCATGGAAACTCCCGGGGAATCGGTGGACGTGTCCTCCGATGACTCCAGCGAAGAGGAGAAAGGAGGGGAGCGGGAAAAAGGGCCTGACTCCGAGGCGACTGACGGAGAGTCGAGGGCTCCCCTCCCCCGGCGCAAGTCCCGCGTTCTCCGCCTCTCTCCGAGCGATGACGACGAGGATGATGACGAGCAGGACGGTGGGAGCTTGCCCCCAATCCTGAAGAAGGACAGGACCGGGCTGATCTCCCGCGGGTCTGTCCCGGCCCCGAGGCGGACCGCAGACGCGCCTTCCGCTTCCAAGCTTCCCGAGGTTGACCCTTCCAGCCGGCTTTCGGGCTTCAAATTTGGCCGGAGGCCGCTTGAGCTCACTGGCGACGACCCGTAAGCGCTTGATTCTTGTCTTTATTTCTTGTTCTGCTTCTGAGGCTTCACGTCCGCATCTCTTGGATAGGCTGGCGCCCGCAGCAAAGAAGCCAAAGGGAGCTCCTGAGGTTCCATCCGTGGCAGCGTCTCTGCCCGCGAAGGAAGGTGACCGCGACGCATGGGCTTCTCCTGCCCGGTCGTCCTCACGAGGCCTGGCTGAGCCGGCTGGGGCGAGCTCAGCTCCCATGGCCCAAGTGACTCCCGATGTGCCTTTGCCTGCTGCCGCCACTTCAGCCATCGGGGCGCAGCAAGTTCGGCCTTAGGATGCTGTGGTCGCGCTGCCGCCTTCTCCTCCTACTCCACCGACTGTTGTCTCTCCGACTCCTCCTGCCGTTCTGGATCGTGCTGCTGCTGAGCTGGACCGGCTGCGGCAGGATCTTCTTGGCGCCGACCCTTGCTTGGTGGCCGGGCGCTTGGAGCTGGCTTCAGGATGGATTCGCTTCGACGCTTCGATTCGGGCGGCGCTGGTCCAGGCCTCGACGGCTTGCGATGAGGAGAGGCAGGCCGTACTTGAGGCGAAGGCTGCTCGTGACGCAGCCCTGGGGGAGGTGGTCGACGTCCGTGGTCGCTGCAAGGCGCTGGAGGACGAGCTGCAAGGCCTGCGGGACCAGCTCGCGAAAGAGGCCCGCCTTCGCCAAGAGCAGGAAGAAGGCGTGAAGGCTCGCGAGGCGGCCGTCAAGGAGAGGGAGGCAAGCTCAGCAGGCGCCGTGACCGCCTAGGCGCGCTGGAGCAGGAGTTGGGGGCGAGGAAGGTCGAGCTGGACGACAAGGCCCAGGTTCTTGCCGAGGACCGCGTGGCCTTCGCGGAGATGGAGGCGAAGGCTCGCTCCTCGCTGAGGACGCTTTACGACAGCAGCCTGGAGAGCCCGCTGGCTGGCGCCGAGGACGGCCCCGCCAAGCTGCTTCCCTTCCTGGTTCGCGCTCTTGAAGATGTCTCCCTTGGCCTTGGCCCCACAGCCGAGGCCGAGGCGCGTGTCCTGTCTTCTGCAGCGCTGACGCAGGTCCTCACCCACATCTACCTTTGCGATCCCGGCGTCGACCTCGACAGCCTGCTGGAGCCAGTAAGCGGTGAGCGTGCCGCTGCCGCTGCCGAGGCCGTGAAGGGTCACGCGGAGGCTCTGCTGGGGAAGTTCCGGGCCTTCAGCACCAAGCCGAAGCAAGGCGCTGCTGACCCCGCTGCTCCATGAGGCGAACCCACTTCGCGCTGCTCCACCACCGACAAGTGACTCCGTTGTGGCTCCTGTCCTGCCTTTAATTCCTGCAGATGTATCATGCCTCGGGGAGGCGTTTAAACTTGCGTTTGGCATTGAGATAACGGTGTGGACTGTAATATTTGCTTTTGAATTCCTTGAAATTTACGCGTTTCCTTCCTACTTGCTTATGTTCTACGCAGGCAGAGCCCGGCCCCGCGCATACCTCAGCCGCCGTTAGCCCCGACCGGAAACCAGGACGGGACCAAGGAGTGAGGGGCTACGTGACAAGTTAGGCTCCTGAGTCGTGATGCTCAGGAGTCCCCCTTGGCGCATGAATAGCAAGTAGGGAGGTGTGATGTGGGTGGATCTACCGTTCTACGTCTGCAGAGCCCGGCTGCGCGCATACCTCAACCACCGTTAGCCTTTCGAAACTAAGGAGTGAGGGGCTATGTGACCAGTTAGGCTCCTGAGTCGCGATGCTCAGGAGTCCCCCTTGACGCTCAAACGGCCTTCGTACCTTGGCTCCGCTCGGGGAGAGACGCGTGACGAACCAGGCCCGGGGGGGCCTGGCTGGGTGGCGTGCGTCTGGGCGTGACCCAGGCGCAGCCCCCGTGCCCAGCCCCCTCGCGCGGCACTCCCGTGGGGAGGCGTTACGATGAGGCTAGACACTGAGCTCTGGGCTCCCTGAGGTTGATGCGGCCCGGGGGCCGCCCTCAGTTGTTTATCACCAGCGCGGAGCATAGCGCTTCCGTATGTGTACGGGCATAGCCGCTCCTCGACAGTGTCGTCAGCCAGCGCGGAGCATGGTGCTTCCACTGGTACGTGGGAGGGGGCTCCCCTCCGGGAGGAGCCCCCGGGGCGTGTACAGCCCCGCCCTGACACGTGGCTGGCACGGTAGGGCCTGGCGAGGTGTATCTGGGCACCCGTGAGCCAGTGCGGGACTCACGGGGCCCTACCTCTAGGCGGGTTGCGCCTGGCACTGGGCCTTATCTTGTGATGTGTCCCTGCAAATTTGGTTAGATGTCGGCACTCTACGTCCTCAGGTCCCGGCCCTCCACGTCCTCGGGTCCCGGCCCTCGAGCTGGTCTCAGCCGTCGCTAGTATGCCAGGTCGCGATGCCGTGGACAAGGCCAGAGGGTGAGGGCTGGAGAGCTAGTAAGAGCCCTAAGTCGCGATGCTCAGGTACCCCCCCTTTAACGTGCAAGTGGTCAGCATGGAGAAGAAGAGGTGCCGTGGATAGGCATCAAATAATCAAGCATGGTGGGTCGAACGCATAGCCGGAAATAAACGCAAAAGGGATACATGCCGCTGGGTCTGGCTCGAGCGACTTGGGGGATGATGCAGCCTGAGGGGCGCCCCCAACAAGGTAAGCTAACAACATGAAATAAAAGGGATACATGCCGCAGGGACGGACCCATGCGGCCTGGGAATAATGCAGCCATGGGGGGCGCTCCCAGCTGGAAATGAGACTTGGAAGATGTCACCTGATGATGTTGAGGACGAAGGAGTGTTGGTGTAGCAGACTCGGTGGGCTGCGGAAGCCGATCCTCACGAGCCCCCAGGCGGAGGCGCTGGTGGCTCCTCGCTGACCATCTCCATCTCCGCCAGGGCTGCGGCACGCCTGGGCTCTTGAGCCTCCATGATACCCCTCATGAGGCGCTGGTACGTGGCAGCCGCGTTCGGCAAGACGTAAGGCATGCGAACGTAGCTGTGGGGCGGACCTTCGCAGCGCCCCACTCGCGAGGGCCAGAGGCGGTCCAGAGAGGCGACTCGACTAAGCCCTGGTATGTCGATGCAGACGCGCAGCCCACCATCCTCACCTGGATGGGGAGCCACAACTGGTAGGCGGCGGCCACCTTTCATGACTCTTGACTCCTGTAGCTCCTGAATGGCCTTGCTGACGAACTCCTGAGGGTCTGGCTCTCCTTGCCTTACTCCTTCTTGAGGGAAACGTGCTTCGAAACACGCCTCCATGTGGTGCCCAAGCGCCTCCCTCGTGACCTTAGCCAGGTCGGTGACCCTCCAGGGGAGAGCCCCCGAGCGCTGCCTGAGGAGGGTGCTGGGCACGCTTTCCTATGCGATGGAAGGAGGTTCCCCCTGGGCAGGCGCGGGCCCTGAGGGGCCTGCCTCCTGAGGGGCCGGGCCGGACGATGTCTTCTTCTTCTTGGGGGCGGTCTCGGGAAGCCTCCTGCTTCCGCGATCTGGGTCTTCCAGTGATGCGGCCTGAAAGGCTCGTTCCAGGGAACACACCGCGTCCTTCTCTTCACATGGCACCGTGATGACTCCGCCACTTCCTAGCATCTTGAGGACGTTGTAGCCGTGGTGAGTTACGGCCATGAACTTGGCCAGCGCTGGGTACCCAAGGATGGCGTTGTATGGCAGACGAATGTGGGCGACGTCGAAGTCAATGAGCTCGGTGCGGTAGTTGTCGCGTGCCCCGAAGGTGATAGGGAGGCGGACCTGCCCAATCGGCACCGTGGAGCCATCGGTGACTCCGGAGAAAGGCTTGGTTGGCTGAAGCTAGTTGTAGGGCACTTGGAGATTGTTGAATGTTTCCACGGACAGGACATTGAGCCCTGCCCCGCCATTGATGAGGGTCCTGTTGACCACCACGTTGCTGATGATTAGGGAACAAAGCATCGGGAGGACTCCGGCTGTGGCCGCACACTTGAGCTGATCTGCTGAGCTGAACGTGATGGCACACACCGACCACCTGAGAGGGCGCGTGGCTTCGAGCTTGGGGAGGACTGCATTCACTTCGCAGGCGAACTGCTTGAAGATGCGTTGAGAGGCCGGGGCTTGAGCCCCGCCCAGGATGCAGGCGATCGCGCGCGGCTCCTGGAAGCCCCCAGCCCCCTCGTCCTGATGGCGGTCCTCGTTTCTCCTTGGCTGTGGCGGCAGTGGAGGGAGGCCTGCGTTGCCTTGCGGGCGATCCTCGCGAGGCTGATCCCTCCAGTCTCCCTCGCGAGGCGGGTCTTGCCACTGATCCTCGCGAGGTCAATCGCGCCACCCTTGGCGCGGGCAGCGGTCTTCCCAGCGTCCTGCGTTCCTTCCTACTCCTCGACCGTAGCCCCGGTCACCGCGGTCGGGGCAACGGCCGATCCTTCCTTCTCGCACGGCTCGGAGCTCTTGACATTCGTTGGTGTTGTGGGTGTGGAGGTCGTGGTACACATAGTACCGACTACCCTTGGAAGATTCGGGCTGATCTCTGCCCCGCTTGGTGTCGGGTTCTGCCGCGAGCACGGCAGCCCCCTTGCGCTTCACATCCTTGGCCTTGGGCTTCTTCTCTTCTGGGTCTGTGGTAGGCAGCTCGAGGAGGGAGAGACGCCTTTCTTCAGCCCTGGCGCACTTGGTTGCCAAGTTGAACAACTCCAAGGAAGTGCACAGGTCTTCATGCATCGCCAGCTCCTCCTTCATCTTGACATCGCGCACGCCGTCGGAGAAGGCTGAGATGATGGCCTCCTCGGTCACCTTGGGAATCTTGAGGCATGCGTTGTTGAAGCGCTGGATGTACTTTTGTAGGGTCTCTCCGGGTTGTTGCTTGATGCGGCGCATGTCGCTCACGGCGGGTGGCCGGTCGCGAGTACCTTGGAAGTTGGCGATGAAGCGGGTGCGCATCTCATCCCTGGAGGAGATCATGCCTGGAGCCAGGTTCAGGAGCCAGGTGCGGGCCCCGTCCTTGAGCGCCATGGGAAACCAGTTCGCCATGACCTTCTCGTCTCCGTTGGCAGCTTCGATGCCCAGCTCATAGAGCTGGAGGAACTCCGCAGGGTCGGCCGTGCCGTCGTAACGAGGAGGCAGGTCTGGCTTGAACTTGCCGGGCCATGCGACGCTGCGTAGCTCGGTGGTGAAGGCACGGCAGCCTGCTGTGGCCACGGGAGGCCTTGGGTGACGGAGAGCTTGGTCTTGCATGTCCCCACGCGCTGCAGCTGGGAGCAGCGCGGGGTCTTGACGTGCGGGAGCAGGAGCATGGTCGCGGCGTGCTGGAGCAGGGAGCGCCCGGGCAGCTTCTTGCGGGCGAGGGACTTCTTGGCAGCTATGCTCTTGCCGCGCTGGCACCTGACGGAGCGGGTTCCGCCCAGGGGCCACGCGCCTTGGAGCCATGGCGCCTTCTTGAGGAGGAGGCGGCTGGGGCGCCCCCGGAGCTTCTTCACCCGCGCGGGGCGGGGTGCGGTGCAGCGGAACGGACGGCGCAGGAGAGCCCCCTGCGGCGCGGACGAGCTCGGCAACGCGGTCGAGCCATTCTTCGTAGACGTCGTCGACGGGACGCTAGCGCAGGAACTCGTTTGCCGCGATGAGCGCAGCTCGAGCCTCCATGGGTGCGCGGAGCGCGCGGGACGAAGAACCAGCTGGGGTGAGCGAGGGAGTAGCGGTGCGGCCGTCTTGCCGCACGGACGGATGCTGAGACGACACTTGCTGCTCGTCCCCCGCCGGGCCGGTGGCGGCGTTGACGGCAGGTGACGGGAACGGCGAGGACGCCCGCCGACAGGAGCCGTCTGGGCGACGCGGGAGGCGAGAGCGGCCCGACGCTCGGCGCGGGCCCGACGAGCGTCAGACATGGACGCGATGGTCGGAGGAGAACGGGGTGGTGGAAGACGAATTCCGGCGCACCCCTACCTGGCGCGCCAAATGTCGGATTTCGGGTTCCGGCAGACCCTTGAGGTTCGAACACTGGGGTGCGCGTGGAGATTTCGCCTTCTACGTACCTACACCCCTCCTCCTCGCTAAGATCTAAGCTATGGAAAGAACAGGACAAGAGACACAGGGTTTATACTGGTTCGGTCCACCATTGTGGTGTAATACCCTACTCCAGTGTGTGGTGTGGTGGATTGCCTCTTGGGCTGATGATGATGAGCAATACAAGGAAGAACAGCCTCGCGAGGGTCTGTTCTTGGCTGGGGCGACGAACTGCTAGGAGGAGTTCAGTCACCCTTCTCTCTCTCTCTCTTCTCGATTGCGATCCGATCTCCTCTACCCTGTGGGTGGCTAGTCCTATTTATAGGCAAAGGCCCTGGGCCTCTTCCCAAATATTGAGCGGGAAGGGCGCCAACAATTGGCCACTTTGAAGGGGAACATCTGGTACACTTATCCTGACTAAAGGTGGTCCTCGCCTGCCAAAGGCTCTGGTGGTGACGCTGGCTTGGGCTCCACAATGACTTCCTCCCTGCCGTTGGACTGGTCTTGGTCTCTTTGCGCCGAAACGGGTGCCTTTGCTTGATGCTCTCGCCTGCGCTTGCTCCCTTTGCACCAAAGAGGAAAGAAGGACACTACGCGGGCTGGCGCCTGCCTGGCACCCTTGGTCGTCATGGCTTGCGTCACGGGCACCTCGTGAGGTACCCCGCCTTGATCTCTCCGCCTCCTCGCGAGCCAGCCTGATGAGGCCGTGCCTGAGGAAGCTCCGTGTCATCCGCCCCGTGAGGCTTGGCCCCTCGCGAGGGTCTTGGGTCTGTGTTGATGAAGATGGGCCGTGCTGGGCCCCCCTTTGAGCCACGCCGCAGGCCGCAGGCAGGCAAGTCTAGGGACCCCCATTCCCAGAACGCCGACAGAGAGGATACTTGATGAAAACAACAATACACTGCCTCCGGAACTATTGAAAGAATGGCACAATGGGTAAGAACGATTTCAGGCGGCACTCCGGTTAAGAAGGGAGGCAAAAACTTGACAGGATGGGAAGAACTCAAAAAGCAGGCACGACACTCCGTTAAAAGGATAAGGACGAAAAGAACACGATCCTGATAAAACAAGAAGATGGGTTGAAGAGAGCAACATCACAATGCCTCCGTAATAAAGAATAGAAGAAAGATAATTGAGATAGGAGAAAGGAGAAGAAAATGCCAACTTCTGCCACAAAAGAGCTTGAGGAGGCATCTTCAGGAGAAGGGTCGAACGGAGTTGTTGGAAAAACCAACAACGAAAAGAATAAGCTTGATATGGTATTATGGAATACATCTCAAAATTATGAGGTGACAACCTGCCACTCACGGGAAGAAGAATTGGATTGATATCAACAAGGAGACGAGAAACTTATTTCACCGGGGGAATAGATGAATTACTTAAGTCATTTATGAGCACCATAGATAGCAACAATCCTTAGGGAAGGCTTTAGGTGAAAATTAACCCAAGATAACTCCAACGAAGAGGTTGATAGATTTAAAATATCTCATTCTTAACAACATGTGAATCATGAAACATGAACTCAAATTATGAAGAATGACATAATACCACCTCAAATGATACGGTAGAAAGAATTGCACTTTGGAATGCAAGAACAAGAATGCTTGAGTTTCTCTGAAAAGAATGTCGATGAACACTTCGAGAAGGAATTAAAGCCTTGATGAACCCATCATGAAGAACCTTCATGAAGAACTCCGGTAACAAAAGAAATGATCAAACGGAAGGAAAGAGAGGTCAAAAACACAAGGTGAATCCTTGCAATGATTTGATGGATCTTCGCGATGAAATAATTGAGAGAACTTGGAACTCTGGGAAAGAAAAGATAAAGCATCTCGAACTGAGAATATGATATGATGAACCACTCCAAAAAAAGGAATTAATCACTTGGATGGAACAAGAATAAGAATTATGTTAAGCGTATCCTTCAACAATTTAATTGCTGACAAGCAACGGATTTGGCATACTACTTATCCTCGTAGAAAGATTAAGATAGATATAGCGCAAACTTGAGAAAGTCTTCAACGATCCACCAGTAGAATTTGAAAAGCACGAATGCATAGATATGATACACGAAGGAAGAAAACTCTTCAACGAACCATCGTAAGAATTGAAAAGAACAATTAAAACATGAAGACACACCGGGAAGAATTAGCAATTAAACGAAGATGCTTGAGAGAATTTAGACCCATGAGAACTAAAAGATTACGAGATGATTAGAGAATCCTTGATTTAGACACCGGTATGATTTAGAGTATGAGAGCTGAAAACTAGAATGAATAAATCTTAGATGATGGGCTCCGGATAATCAAACTGAACAGAATCTTGAATTGCTCCGGATGGGTGAAAAAAATCTCACAACCGAAAACAATTATGAGAGGATGGCAGAGAATGGGGCAATATTTAAAAGAAACTCTTCTTCGGTCTTCAAAATCTGAGAATGACGATGAGAAACACCACCAAATTGTTGAGATACTCCGGGATGAAAAATGGAAAAGTTGAGCCAACGATGAAAAGAATTTTAAAGATCTTGGAGGAAGACATATGACTGATGATAAATCATTCTTATGTCACACTTCGAAAAGAAATTTTTGGATAGCTCCGGGAAAATAAGAAGAGTCAGGTAAGATCCTGGGAAAAGACCTGTGGGTTAGGGCCCACTCAAAAGATACACCGTTGAACGATTTGAAGGAGAGATTGCACCGGTTGAATTAAATGACTTGAAAGAGATAACATCCTCGAAAGAGTTTGAACGAATGTAGAGTGGAAACACGAATCTCCGAGATATCTTGAGCACTCTAGAACAATTGAATAGCGAGAAGTGGATGAATATGAGGAGCACCGGCAAGAGAAAGTATTTGAAACGAGGAAAGAATATGATCAACAAAGTTTGAATTGGATCCACCGGAGAAGAAAAAAGAATGAATAATGATGAGCTAGTAGAACATCTTCATGGAAACCACCGGGTAAGAACATTGACGGAAAAGGAATGAAGAGGCCTCGCATCAATAAGATGGATACTGGATTAAGATATCCGAGTCCTTGAAAAAAAAGGGGGGGGGGGGGGGGGAAAAACAAAGGCAAATAGCAGACGGACGAAACAGACACCATTGAGAAAACTTAGAATTGATCTTGCGGATGTTGAAATCGACAGATCCACTTGAAGAGAAATACGCCGGTTGAAAAGGATTGTCATGATAATCTCGATTATCAAGAAGGATTAGTATTCACGTAGAAATATGAGAACACCATTTAGAGAAGGTATGGAATCAACATTTGACTTTGAAGCAACTCGAATACCACAACTCAAAACAAAACAAAGGATTGGTTTGCAGAATAAGCCGGAACAAACATATGATAGAGATTTCGTCCGAAGTTTTCGTGGTGGGGCCTACACAGGCTCGATCGTACAACACCATCATGTACAAGGCAGTGCACATGACATACGAAGCATCCCCGAGTCGGCATAGCCAAGGACTCTTTAAGACACAACGAGACCACTGTAAAACCAACCGTGAATAGGCGGACCACTAGACGTCGAACCCCAATTTCATATCATACATCTGTCGGAAAGATATCCTATGAGCTACTTGAATTCCCACTTATAAACTCCTGAAATTTTCTTGGTTATGCAATCAGGTGTTGGGGATACAGGGGAAGCATAATATCTCACCCAAACTAGCAAATCCTACATCCAGCTGTATCCATCCTTCAACACATAACCAAGAAACCTTCAGAAATCATCTACCTCAACCTTCGAAAAGCATCCGTTATACAAGTTATGGCAATACTCCGAACTCCCGCTCCAGTACTGGGTGGCGTCGAGGTTATCTCACCAACAACTGCATAAAAGAGATTTTTGATGTCGGGGAAACTAATCTCAGGTATTCCAGAACTGCAACGATAAAATTGTGATGACAACACCTCGGAGCTCAACTCCCCGGGACACTGCCACAACCCCTAAATGTCAGGAGGCACCAAGAACAATGTTCTCGTCACAAAACCATCGGAACGATTCCAAGATACCCCCGTGATCCTAAATTTTTTTAGTGAAATTTGAGAAGAGAAGAGTCAAAACTCTACGTCAGGATGCCTTACCAGAGCGATGAAGGGACTGGGGAGTAAAAAGAATTCCTAAACTCTCCGATATATAATTCCTAAATGACTCAAAACATTTTTCTAGACTCAACTCGACAGCTAATTCGATCAAGCAGGGGGGCTCCTAAGGTCGGGGAAGGCTCTGATTACCAACTTGTAATGCCCTCGATGTGGCTATATCTCCCACGTGTCGAAGCACGACTTAGAGGCATAACCGCATTGAAAGCAATGTCGCAAGTGAGGTAATCTTCACACAACCCATGTAATACATAAGGGAAAGAGATACATAGTTGGCTTACAATCGCCACTTCACACACTTACATGAATAAAGCATTACATCATCCAAATACAATCAGGGACCGACTATGGAGCCAAAATAAAAGAAGACTACCCCAAATGCTATACAGATCCCCGATCATCCCGACTGGGCTCCACTACTGATCAACTAGCAGGAAACAACACAAAGGACAAGATATTCATCGAGCTCCTCCTTGAGCTTGGTTGCGTCACCTGCTCGGTTACATCGGCACCAGCAAACTGGTTTTGGAAGTAACTATGAGCCACAGGGACTCAGCAATCTCACACCCTTGCGATCAAGACTATTTAAGCTTATGGGTAAGGTAAAGGTATGTGGTGGAGCTGTAGCAAGCGACTAGCATATATGGTGGCTAACATACGCAACTGAGAGCGGGAAGAGAAGGCAAAGCTCGGTCGAGAATCTATGATCAAGAAGTGATCCTGGACTACTTATGTCAAGCATTACTCCAACACCGTGTTCACTTCCCGGACCCCGCCGAGAAGAGACCATCATGGTTACACACGCGGTTGATGTATTTTAATTAAGGTTAACTTTAGGTTTTCTACAACCGGACATTAACAAATCCCCATCTGCCCATAACCGCGGGCACGGCTTTTGAAAGTTCAAATCCCTGCAGGGGAGTCCCAACTTAGCCCATGACAAGCTCTCACGGTCAATGAAGGATATACCTTCTCCCGAGACATTCCGATCAGACTCGGTATCCCGGTTGTACAAGACAACTTCGACAAGTTAAAACAAATCCAGAAACACCGCCTGAATGTGCTGACAAATCCCGATAGGAGCTGCACATATCTCGTTCTCAGGGCACACTCAGATGAGACTAGCTACGAGTAAAACCAAACCTCAAGTTTCCCCAAGGTGGCCCCGCAGGCAGCTCAGTTCGGACCAACACTCAGAGGAGCACTAGCCCGAGGGGGGGGGGGTTAAAATAAAGATGACCCTTGAGTCCACGAAACCCAAGGGAAAAAGAGGCTAGGTGGCGAATGGTAAAACCAATGTTGGGCATTGCTGGAGGAGTTTTATTCAAGGCGAACTGTCAAGGGGTTCCCATAATAGCCCAACCGCGTAAGGAACTCAAAATCCGGGAACATAACACCGATATGACGGAAACTAGGGCGGCAAGAGTGGAACAAAACACCAGGCATAAGGCCGGGCCTTCCACCCTTTACCAAGTATATAGATGCATTAATTAAATAAGAGATACTGTGATAACCCAACAAGTAAATAGGTTCCAACAAGGAACAACATCTCCTTGTTCCAACAAGGAACAACATCTCCATGTTCCAACAAGGAAGAAACTTCAATCTTCACCTGCAACTAACAACGTTATAAGAGGGGCTGAGAAAAGCGGTAACATAGCCAAACAACGGTTTGCTAGGACAAGGTGGGTTAGAGGCTTGGTTCAACAATATAGGAGGCATGATAAGCAAGTGGTAGGTATGGCGGCATAGGCATAGCAAAAGAGCGAGCAACTAGCAAGCAAAGATAGAAGCGATTTCGAGGGTATGGTCATCTTGCCTAAGATCCTGCAAGGTAGAAGAACGAGTCCATGAAGAAGACAAACGGACGTAGACGAACGGATCCTCACAAACGCGACGTTATCGGAACCAACCCGAAGAAGCAACACTGGAAAGGAGCAAACAACATAGTAAACAACCACCACAAAATCATGGCATGATGCACAACAAGTATGATGCATGTCCGGTTTAATGAGGCATGTCATGGCAAAGTGCACAAGCAAACCTACAAATTAAATGGAGCCCAATATGCAACTCCGTTGCATATTGACGAAACACCACGTCACTTATTTAGTTTGATCTTGTTTATGTACCCAACAATATTAAATGTTGTTAAACATGACAAGAGGGTGAAGCATGATGAAACTATCTAATCTAGGCAAGTTTAAATGAGGCCGGAAGCAACGAACAACAATTCCGGAAACTCCTCATGAGCATATTATAGATTTGGTACTGATCTGCCCTAAACACAATTTTAGAGTTGTTAAACATGCAAAGAGATTCCACCATGTTAAACTATGCAAAATTCTACCCCATTTTCATATAAAGTTTATTAAATTCCGAGTTACGGTTATTTAGTTATGAAATAAAGCATTTTAGCAAGTTATTTAAACAAATTTAAACAAACAGCATTTTAAACATTTTAAACATGGATGAAAGTTGCAAATTATTAAACTAGATGAAATTCTAAGCAACTTTCATATATAATTCATTTTAATCCGATGCACCAATTGGGAGTTATTATATGCATGATCCACAAGGGCTTTCCTGCAAAAATGCTCTCCTCTTGAAAAATAGACAAAATGCAGATCTGAAAAAAACCCAGAGGTAGGCCGAATCTGAAGCAAACTGGGTCTACAGAAAGAAAAAAAAACAACAGAGGCTCCGCTGGGCCTCACCATGGGCTCCGGCCCAGATCTGGAAGGCAAAGGCAGGCCGGTGCTGGGCCTCGGAGCGCTGGTGTGTGGCTGGGTGGATCCAAACAAGAGAAGTCAACGCGGGCGCGGTTTCCTGGCCTCGCTCGATGCACAGGAAGCAGACAGAGGAGGCGAGACGTGGGGCGGCTTCAGGCGATGCAGGGCGCGGCGGCGGATGGGGCTCGATGGACTCCGACGACGGTAGCGTAGCCATTCCTTCGCAGCGGCGTGGGACTTGTAGCGGCAGCGACGGAACTTGGCAGCAGGGCGGCTGCATCCTTGAGCGCCAGTGAACATCCACGGCGGCTCATTCCTGATGAGGCAGGGCAGAGGGAGGTCAGAGGGAAAAACGAAGGGAGGAGGAGGAGAGCACGGCGGCCAATGGTGTCCTCACGGCCGCAGGGCGTCGGGGATGGGGGATCCATGCGTGTGGAAGCCGAGGGTGCTGGATCCGGGCACGGGTCGCGACATTGAAGGAGAGGTTGGCCATGGCGAGATGAGAGGGAGTTGAGGCCGGGAACGGCAGGGAGGCTCCATGGCTTCGGAGGAGGTTGGGGTTCGCCGGGGCGGACGTTGCTCCGGCGGCTGACGCAGGGCGGTGGAAGTAGCAGGCCGGCGGCGGGTGACGAACTTGAGGCGCTCGGGCGCCATGCCTACTCCAACTCCCTGCAACAACTAGAAAGAAATTAGTGAGGTGGAAGAAGGATGGAGTAAAAAGGAGAAGGGCGGCGAGGGCTGCTGGTCCAGCGGTGCTACGGTGGAGCCGGAGGGCATCGGGGTCAAGGCAGAGGAGGCGGGCGAGCTCTGCTAGTCGAGAAGGGCCATGGGGGCTCTGATTGGTTGGGATCGAGAGGAGTGTAGGAGAAGGTGGATCTGATTGGCTTCGCACGGAATGCAAGGAGGAGGAAGGCATCAGGTGGCGGCGCGGATGGACTGATGGGACAAGCAGGCTAGATTTTAGGGTTAGGCTAGAGTTTATATAAGTAGGGGATTAGGGGAGGGGTTAACTCGGTCCGTCCGATCGTAATCAGGCGATCGAGAATAAATTGGTTAGGGAGTCCAATAAACAAAACGGAGATGTTTTGTAGACGTTAGGGGATGATCCGGTCACAGCGGTAACGACTGTCGGGTCGGGTTCGGGATAGATTTCACACATGCGCGGGAGGAGGTCCGCGGACTGATGAGAGAGGTTAGGTAGGGTCTGGCAGTGAGAGGTAGACTGTGCAGAAGCCTCAGACTGAGAAAAGAGAAGAGAGAAAGGCCCGACGAATGTTTTCGGAGACCGAAAACGTCCGACGTTTAGACCGACTATATTGCCGCTATAGTTTAACGGTTGGGCTATCAAACGAACTCCGAATGCGATGAAACTTGACAGGCGGTCTAGCTACACTAAAATAAGATGACACGTCAACTCTCATCCCATTCCAAGAACATTTTCCGACCACTTATAAAATACTATTTCGGACATGCCGCGGGCGCGTGCAAGTGTGGCTGGGCTCAGAACGAACAACAGAGAGAACGAGGAGACCGGAACAGATGCAAGTTTTAAAACATGATGATGCAATGCACATGATGACATGATGAAATGCAACACGCAAGAAAATTACATGACAACGTCAGCGAATAACTGGACGACACCTGGCACATCGGTCTCGGGGCGTTACACCTTGGGCGTCCGACCTATTGGATATTGGCCGGACTGATGGGCTGTGAATATACAAAGGCCGAAGACTCTACCCGTGTCCGGATGGGACTCTCCTTGGCGTGGAAGGCAAGCTTGGCGACCAAATATGAGGATTCTTTGCTATGTAACCAACCTTATGTAACCCTAGATCCCTCCTGTGTCTATATAAACTGGAGGGCTAGGTCCGTAGACGGCCGCATAATCATAGTCAGACAAGCTAGACTTTTAGGGTTTAGCCATTACGATCTTGTGGTAGATCAACTCTTGTAATACTCATATTCATCAAGATCAATCAAGCAGGAAGTAGGGTATTACCTCCATAGAGAGGGCCCGAACCTGGGTAAACATCGTGTCCCCCGTCTCCTGTTACCATCGACCTTAGACGCACAGTTCGGGACCCCCTACCCAAGATCTGCCGGTTTTGACACCGACATTGGTGCTTTCATTGAGAGTTCCACTGTGCCTTCATCAAAAGGTTTGATGGCTCCTTCAATCATCTACAACGACGCTGTCCAAGGGGAAGTCTTCGTCCCCGGACAGATCTTCATGTTCGGCGGCTTAGCACTTCGTGCCAACTCGCTTGGCCATCTGGAGCAGATCGAAAGCTATGCCCCTGGCCACCAGGTCAGATTTGGAAGCTTGAACTATGTTGCGGATATCCGTGGACACTTGGTCTTTGACGGATTTCAGACCACGGCAGCCGCTCCCTGCCACCATGATGAACATGACGTAAATCTGTCATCTGTCCATACGCAGGAGATAGTACCTATAGCTGCTCTCACCCTAGATCCGGAGCGGATCGCGCCATCTGAAGACGGGAAGCTCAACCTCGCCGTGGAAACCGCAGACTCAGCGGCGTTGGAGCCGCACACAGACTTAACTTCAAGTGAAACCTATGTCACCGGAACCATGGACTCGTCTCCGGCTACAGGTTCCGAACCCTGTGCATCCGCGTACGTCGAGCTTGATCGGTCATCGATCGTCGAATTCAGCTCCGCGGACATCTTCCGACACTTGCCCTTGGGCGACATGTTAAACTCGTTAAGAGCACTATCCTTAGCAGGGGGCCGACAGCTGAATTGTATCCGGTTCGAACTGGAGGCTGATGACGGAAAATTTCGCTTCCCACCCACCGCCCACTTTGTAGCCACTGTCGAAGAGTTAACTGACATGCTCGATTATGGCTCCGACGACATCGACGGTATGAACGAGGATGCCGGAGAAGAAGAGGCTCAAAACTCGCCGTTTACCGGACGCTGGACGGCCACTTCCTCGTATGATGTATACATGGTGGATGCACCAAAAGAGAATAGCGGCGATGACAAGGAAGATCCAGTTGAGGATAAACCTCCCGAGATACAATCAAAGCGCCGGCGTCAGCGGCGCCGTTATAAGTCACACCGCAGCAAAGACAGCAACACCGGCACAGGAGAGGATAACACTCCAGAAGGTGCCGAAGACAACAAAGACCCCATTCATGCAACTGCTGAACAGGATGAATGGGAAGATGGGCAAGTTAGCCCTGGTAAACAGGCCACGCACGAAGACTCGGAGGACAGTAATTATCTTCCGCTCTCCGAGGATGAGGCGAGCCTGGCACTGAGTATTTCATCGTTCCTGAGGAACCTCTGGAGCAGGAGCACTTCAAGCGCCAGCTAATAGCCACTGCAAGGAGCCTGGAAAAGAAGCAGCAGCAGCTTCAAGCTGACCAAGATCTGCTCAACGATAAATGGACCGATGTCCTAGCAGCCTAAGAATACGACCTCAAGCGCCCAGCCATAAGCTACCCGAAGCGCAAATTGCTACCTCAGTTTGACAACGAGGCACCGGAGCACATACCACGATCGCGCAATGCGGCTGACCAACTACCATGTGGTCGGGATAAAACGGCAACTCAAGCCGAACACCAGCCTGCCCCGCCTCATCGCAAATGCGGAGGTAAAATAGCTCGCGGTCTCACATATGACCTTCGGCAGGACCTGAACAATAGAGCAGGACAGACCAGATTGATCTACGGATCGCAAGGACGTGCCTCGACACATGACGACGGCTATCTATTCAGATGTGACAAACCTAGTCATGCACGGGCCGAAAGCCGCAGACGGACTCCATCGGAGCTACATCGCGATGCGGCCCGATATAGAGCCGCCACACATCCTCTTTGCTTCACTGACGAAGTCATGGAACATGAATTCCCAGAAGGGTTCAAACCCATGAATATCGAATCATACAATGGAACCACAGATCCCGCGGTATGGATCGAAGACTTCATTCTCCATATTCATATGGCCCGCGGCGATGACCTTCATGCCATTAAATACCTCCCCCTAAAACTCAAAGGACTAGCCCGGCACTGGCTGAAGAGCCTGCCCAAAAATTCCATCGGCAGCTGGGAGGACTTGGAAGAAGCCTTCCTTGACAACTTCCAAGGTACATATGTTCGACCTCCGGACGCGGATGACTTAAGCCATGTAGTTCAACAGCCCAGAGAGTCTGCCAGGAAATTCTGGACCAGGTTCTTAACTAAAAAGAACCATATCGTCGACTACCCGGATGCCGAAGCCCTAGCGGCCTTTAAACACAACATCTGCGACGAATGGCTCGCCTGCCACCTCGGCCAAGAAAAGCCAAAGTCCACGGCAGCCCTCACGGCACTCATGACCCGCTTTTGTGCGGGTGAGGATAGTTGGCTGGCCCGTAGCAAAAACAATGCAAGCGATATCGGCACCCCTAAAGCCAAAAATAGCAACGACTAGTCCCGACGCAACAGATACAAGCGTCGAAACAACAATGACAACACCGATGATACGACGGTCAATGCCTGATTCAGTGGCTCTAAGTCCGGTCAGCGGAAGAAGCCATTCAAAAAGAATAATTCGGGCTCATCTAGCTTGGACCACATACTCGATTGCCCATGCCAGATTCATGGCACCCCAGACAAACCACCCAGTCATACCAACAGAGATTGTTGGGTTTTTAAACAGGCCGGCAAGTTAAATGCCGAAAGCAAGGAGAAGGGATCGCAAAGCAAAGACGACGACGAGGATCCCCGGCCGCCGAACACAGGGGGACAGAAGAAGTTTCCCCCTCAGGTCAAATCGGTGAACATGATATATGCTACCCACATCCCCAAGAGGGAGCGCAAGCGCGCGCTTAGGGACGTCTACGCGATAGAGCGAGTAGCCCCAAAATTTAATCCATGGTCGTCATGCCTGATCACTTTCGATCGCCGGGATCATCCGACCAGTATCCGTCATGGTGGTTCAGCCGCACTGGTCCTGGACCAAAAAATTGATGGGTTTCACCTGATGCGAGTCCTGATGGACGATGGCAGCAGCCTCAACTTGCTCTATTAGGATACAATGCACAAAATGGGCATTAATCCACCACGAATCAAGCCCACCAATACTACCTTTAAAGGAGTCATACCAGGTGTAGAGGCCCGCCATGCGGGGTCAATCACACTAGAGGTTGTCTTCGGATCTCCGGACAACTTCCAAAGTGAGGAGTTAATCTTCGATATCGTCCCCTTTCACAGCGGCTATCACACACTGCTTGGACGAACCACATTTGCTTGATTCAACGCGGTGCCACACTACGCTTATCCCAAGCTCAAGATGCCCAGACCACGCATCACCATAACAGTTAATGGAAACACGGAACGCTCCCTCCACACCGAGGAGCACACCGCTGCCTTAGCAGCAGAACTACAAAGCGGCCTTTTTAAACAGAACCTTAATTCAGCGGCCGAGCTCCTGGACACTGTCAAGAGAGCCCAGACTATTCTGCAGCAGGACAGCTCGGCTCGACAAGAGCTCGACTAGCAATTCGGCCTCCGTTCCAGTCCCGACCAAGTGGCAGCAATTATACCGCGCGTATATAACAACGCACTATAAATACCATGGGCATGGATGGAGGCATAACTAGCTTGTGATCCACAATACGGCTCGACCGCCCCCGGGCACACACATACTTTCACTGTTTCCTTTTTCTCCCTTTTCAGGTCTCTTTTTCATAGGCCTTCCCTGACGGCTTGACCATCGGTTCTTTTTTGAAGGATAAATACACCAAGATGACAAGAAGCATGGACGTACCGGGAAAAATTTAGGTGGTTTCTTTAATGATCCCTTTACCTATTTTCAGGACCCACACGTAGCTCTCCCTTGGTTAAGGCATATCAAATAGCTTTCTGCTTATTGAACTACTTGTATAAATGCACTTTAATGCACCAATGAAATTATAATGGAAATAGTTCACGGCCCAAATTTTACGGCTTTTAGCTTACTACTCTTTCTGCTTTTTTTGATAACTTTATCAAATAGCACCCGTACACTCTGGTACGTTTTGTTGGAAATATGCCCTAGAGGAAATAATAAAATAGTTATTATTATATTTCCTTGTTCATGATAATTGTCTATTGTTCATGCTATAATTGTGTTATCCGGAAATTGTAATACATGTGTGAATACATAGACCACAACATGTCCCTAGTGAGCCTCTAGTTGACTAGCTCGTTGATCAATAGATGGTTACAGTTTCTCGACCATGGACATTGGATGTCATTGATAGCGGGATCACATCATTAGGAGAATGATGTGATGGACAAGACCCAATCCTAAGCATAGCACAAGATTGTGTAGTTCGTCTGCTAAAGCTTTTCTAATGTCAAGTATCATTTCCTTAGACCATGAGATTGTGCAACTCTCGGATGTCGTAGGAATACTTTGGGTGTGCCAAACGTCACAACGTAACTGGGTGGCTATAAAGGCACACTACGGGTATCTCCGAAAGTGTCTGTTGAGTTGGCACGAATCGAGACTGGGATTTGTCACTTCGTGTGACGGAGAGGTATCTCTGGGCCCACTCGGTAGGACATCATCATAATGAGCTCAATGTGATCAACGAGTTGATCACGAGATGATGTGTTACGTAATGAGTAAAGAGACTTGCTGGTAACGAGATTGAACAAGGTATAGGGATACCAACGATCGAATTTCGGGCAAGTATCATACCAGTAGACAAAGGGAATTGTATACGGGATTGATTGACTCCCCGACATCGTGGTTCATCCGATGAGATCATCCTGGAACATGTGGGAACCAACATGCGTATCCAGATCCCGCTATTGGTTATTGGCCAGAGAGATGTCACGGTCATGTCTGCATGATTCCCGAACCTGTAGGGTCTACACGCTTAAGGTTTGGTGACGCTAGAGTTGTTATGGGAAATAGTATCCAGTTACCAAATGTTGTTCAGAGTCCTGGATGAGACCCAGGACGTCACGAGGAGTTCCGGAATGGTCCGGAGGTGAAGATTTATATATGGGAAGTCATCATACGGTCACCGGAAGTGTTCAGGGGTTTATCAGTATTGTACAGGGACCACCGAAGGGGTTCCGGGGGTCCATAGGGAGGGTCCACCTGCCCCGAAGGGCCCTATGGGTTGTATGTGGAAGGGAACCAGCCCCTAAGTGGGCTGGGCACCATCCCCCCTAGGGCCCATGCGCCTAGGGTTGGGGGGGGGAACCCTAAAGGGGGACACCCCCTTGGCTTGGGGAGCAAGACCCCTCCCCTTGGCCGCCCCCTCTAAATCTCATCTAGAGGGGCCGTCCCCCTTTACCCTTCACCCTATAAATAGAGGGGTGGAGGGAGGGCAGCAGCACCACATCCAAGGCGCAACCCTCCCCCTCTACAACACCCCCTCCTCCTCCGTTGAGCTTGGTGAAGCCCTGCCAGAGAACTGCAAGCTCCACCACCACGCCATCGTGCTTCCGGAGCTCTTCCCCAACTTCTACTTCCCCCTTGCTTGATCAAGAAGGAGGAGGCATCCCTGGGCTGTACGTGTGTTGAACACGGAGGCGCAGTTGTTCGATGCTTAGATCGAAATCAACCGCGATCTGAATCGCTGCGAGTACGACTTCTTCATCCGTGTTCTTGTAACGCTTCCACATCATGATCTTCAAGTGTATGAAGATGCACTCCCCTCTCTCTCGTTGCTAGTCTCTCCATAGATTGATCTTGGTGATGCGTAGAAAATTTTAATTTCTGCAACGATCCCCAACAGTGGCATCATGAACTAGGTCCCTGCGTAGTTTCTATGCACGAGTAGAACACAAGTTGTTGTGTGATTCGATTTTGTCAATTTACTTGCCGTTACTAGTCTTATCTTGATTCGGCGGTATCGTGGGATGAAGCGGCCCAGACCGACCTTACACGTACACTTACGTGAGACAGGTTCCACCGACTGACATGCACTAGTTGCATAAGGTGGCTAGCGGGTGTCTGTCTCTCCCACTTTAGTCGGATCGGATTCGATGAAAAGGGTCCTTATGTAGGGTAAATAAAATTGTCATATCACATTGTGGTTTTGGCGTAGGTAATAAACATTCTTGCTAGAAACCTATAGCAGCCACATAAAAACTTGCAACAATAATTAGAGGACGTCTAACTTGTTCTTGCAGCATATGCCGTGTGATGTGATATGGCCAAAAGAATGTGATGAATGATATATGTGATGTATGAGATTGATCATGTTCTTGTAATAGGAATCACGACTTGCATGTCGATGAGTGTGACAATCGGCAAGAGCCATAGGAGTTGTCTTAATTTATTGTGTGACCTGTGTGTTACTGAAAACGCCATGTAATTACTTTACTTTATTGCTAACCGTTAGCCATAGTAGTAGAAGTAACAGTTGGCGAGACAACTTCATGAAGACACGATGATGGAGATCATGGTGTCATGCCGGTGACAATGATGATCATGGCGCCCCGAAGATGGAGATCAAAAGGAGCAAAATGATATTGGCCATATCATGCACTATTTGATTGCTTATGATGTTTATCATTTTTTACATCTTATTTTCCTAGAACAACGGTAGCTTAAATAAGATGATCCCTCGAAATAATTTCAAGAAAGTGTTCCCCCTAACTATGGACCTTTGCTAAGGTCCGTTGTTCCAAAGCACCATGTGATGATCGTGTGTGATAGGTTCTAACATTTGCATACAACGGGTGTAAGCCAGATTGTAACATCCCAAAATTATAAATTTTGGAATGTTATATTAAATAAATATTTATGATTGTTTGTTTGATTTTGTGTGAGTGATTGTGTGAAATTGAGTGGTATTTGGAAATTTCAGAGGTATTTGAATTTCAATTGAATTTTATTTTGGATTCAACTTGGCATTCGAAATTTATTTCATATACTCCTGACAAATACTTGTTTAAAAGTATGAGAGGAGCTAACATGACACTCCAAAAAGTTAGGAGAAATTAATGCCAAAAGTTTTTGAATTCAAATTGGAGTTTATTTGGAATTTATAAAAAATGTTTTCTTTTAGTCTGGATTTTTCCTCTAAAAAAATGTTCACGTTGTAGGGTTTATTTTTATGATTTTATTGATATATATGTCCTATAAAAAATATTATATATATTTCTCTATATTTTATTTTTCTCCCTGTTTTATTCAAAAAAGGAGAAAACCCCCCGCCCCCGAATTGGCTAGGCCGACCGGCCCAGCCAGCAAGGCTGCAGCCCACCAGCACCCAGGGTCGCCAGCCCAGCGCGCTGCATGCCCGCACCCGCTAGGCCTCGGTCGCCCGACCGAACTCCCCTCTCTCTCTCACTGACGCACCGACCCCACCCCGTCTTCCTCCTCCCGCAAGCCACACGCACATATCCCGCACACGCTCGTGCCAGCCGAGTCCAAGCCCTTGCTAAACCCTAGCCCGACTCGACCCCCTCCCCAAGAAAGATGTCCTATAAATACCTATGCCTCTCTATCTCGATCCCCCTAAAACCCTAACCCCGAAACCCACCACCGCCCATGCCCACGCCGAACACATCTCGCCGCCGTCGCCTCGGTTCGCCGCCACTCCCGACGCCGATGAGCATTCTCTGCCCCTCCCAGCACCTTCACCCGAACCGCCACCCCCTCCCGTACCTCTTTGACATCCTCTCTTCGCACAGGGATTGCCGGAGCCGCCGCCTTGAGCATCACCGCCCGTCGCCGGAGTTGTAGCTTACCAGGAGCTCTGTCGAGCTCGTGCCGCTCCCTACCGTCACCCTCGAACGCCGCTGAGATGACCACCACCTCCGCCCTGCTCCGGCGCATCTCCCCGACGTCACCGCCGTCGCCCCGGACCACCGGAGCCGCTGCGCCGTCACCGCCCGAGCCGCCGTCGTCCGTCGTCGCCGTCGTGTTTGCCGTAAGCCGCCGGAACCCCCCACCACCGTTGGATCGTGCATGAATGGCCTAGATTAGATCACACGAAGGGTTAGGTTTATTTGTTTAGATCAGTTTTAGTTCGGTCTTTTCCCGGTTTAGTAACGGTTTTTTAACTGATCAAACCGGTCGGTTATTCTGTTTAGCCGCGAGCGCGTTTTAGTTAGTGTTCGCGTGAGCGTTAGATAGGCCCAGTAGCGCATGTTATTTTTAGTTATTTTTTTAGTTCCTGTTTTTAAAACAGAATAGTTCTGTTCTTGTAAAGTCTATATCTTTTAGGTTGTTTAATATTTTTAGTTGATTCTTTTTTTGCTAGTTTACAAGTTTGTAGTTTCTGTAGAAAATAGATTCGGTCATGTTTAAGCTTATAAAAATAGGTTTATATTAGTTTTAGTCAGATTAGTATTTCTGCTATAATTTGAGTTAGGATTATTATTTTTTAGTGATTATTTTTTCACTGGTTTGTTTTGACCTTGCCTAGCAGTAGGGATTTATTTGTGTATTTTTAGTTTTTATTAAAAATAGTTTTACTCGAAAAGAGCCTGTGCTAGTTATTTTTAACTTGCTGTTGTTTTCTGTTGTTTTAATTATTTTAAAATTTATTTTTACCTCTCTTATATTTTTTATTTCAGATTTGTTTCTGTAGTTATAGAGGGTGAACTTTTATTTACAGAAAAATATAATGTTTATTTGCTTTTTCTTGTTTTGTTCATAACTAGAGTTTAAAAAATAGTTTTTAGGTGTTTCTTTTTGCTAGTAGATGTTTATGAAAAATACCTTATGTTATTTTAATAAACACTATATTTCCTTTCCGTTAATTACTTTAGTGTTTTAATTGCTATTAAGTTTTACTTAGGGCAAAACTATATTAGTTGTTTGTAGTAAAGTCTTAGACTTTCCCTAGTAGTTTTCTTTGTAGTTTTATTCTAGGGTTTTTTGGAATTTGTTTGAGTTTTACTATTGAGTTTCCTTGTTGTTTTGATTGTTATGTTGAGTGGTAGAATGATTGCTCATGTGAATGCCATGTTTATTATTATAGATTTCACCGGAGAGTTGCGTATAGTCTTATCAAGTTTCTGAGAGCGTTATTATTCTTCATAAACTTACGAGGCAAGTTCACTTTGACCATGTTTTTCATACCTATGTTTTATTTGCATGTAGTAGCACCTTTTCAACAATCCCTCCAGTAGTGTTATTGAATCTTGTAGTTGAGTAGAATGCATGAGGTAGGAACCCATCTCCCTATTACCAAGCCCGAGACGTTATATAGTTTTAGTGCTATGCTATAATAGGCGGGGTTTGGTATGAGTGCACGAGAGTGGTGTGAGAATGGAGGACTCTACGCCAATGACGACAACTCCATGATGGCATCTGCAATGACTATATTTTTAAGGCCTCGAGACTTCAAGACCTCGAGATTTTGAGACTCGAGACAAGAATTCAATACACACTACTGGGTGAAGGACGGTTGGCAGGGATGCATGGAGAAGCGCCATGACATCTTGGAGAAAGCTTCACCCAGACTCAAAGAGACGGAAGAATACTTCATGCCCGGAAGCTTACTTGTGCAACCGCAAGTCACTATGGGCTCTAGCTTGGTTGACCTTAGTTGTGACTCTGGCTGGGACGGTGCTAGCAGATGTAGAACTACGGTAGGATTGGATGAGCACCGGACAGTGGTCAGGGGAACTCTTTGGAAGACCATGTTTCGGTCGTCTTGTTATCAAACAACCTGAAGTGCAAGAACGTAAAAAGAGGGATCGAATCTTGAGGGTAAAGTGTACAAACCTCTGCAGAGGGTTAAAACCTAATCGATTAGCCGTGTCCCCGGTTATGGACAATTTGAGACTCTGGACTTGGATCTATCTCGGAACTCTCAACACCAGACTGATAATTTAAGTGTGGGCAACTTATGATGATTTGGGTATGAGACATGGGTTGGCGGAACCATGTCATGATAGAAAACTCCGTAGTACAGACTCCTGATATTCCTTTGTTGTAGGGAAAATAAAACTAGCTTTTACGCAAACAAAACTCAGACCCAGAGCCACAAAGCCATATTGCATGTAGAATAGTTTTATCAATCTGCTTTCTCTTATTGTGATCTTGCCGGTACATTCAATGTACTGACCTACACGGTTGCAACATCTCATGTTGCACATAATTCCTCGACGAGTAAGAGTTACGATACAGGGTTACGGTCTACACTCAACTTGCCAATGGCGTTGATGGGACTCCACACCCGTTGATTGTTTCCGCTGAGACTTATAAGGTATATATATCAGTTTTACGGTATTCATACATGTGATTGCACTTTGATATATACATTGATGTACTGTGTGTGCCAGCATACTGATCCATGGATGGCACAGATACACAGAGGCTTGACCGTCTGAGGTCGGGTCGCTACACAGATTTACACACACAATACACTTAGGTTGACTTGACGAGCCTAGCATGTACAGACCTGGCCTCGGAACATGGAAGACCGAAAGGTCAAACATGAGTCGTATAGAAGATACGATCAACATGAAGATGTTCACCGATGATGACTAGTCCATCTCACGTGATGATCGGACACGGCCTAGTTGACTCGGATCATGTATCACTTAGATGACTAGAGGGATGTCTATCTGAGTGGGAGTTCATTAAATAATTTGATTAGAAACTTAATTATCATGAACATAGTCTAAAAATATTTGCAATATGTCTTGTAGATCAAATGGCCCACACTAATGTTGCCCTCAACTTCAACGTGTTCCTAGAGAAAACCAAGCTGAAAGACGATGGTAGCAACTACACGGACTGGGTCCGTAACCTAAGGATTATCCTCATAGCTGCCAAGAAAGCATATGTCCTTGAAGCACCGCTAGGTGAAGGACCCATTTTCCCAGCAACTCAAGACGTTATGAACGCCTGGCAGTCGCATAGTGATGATTACTCCCTGGTTCAGTGCGGCATGCTTTACAGCTTAGAACCGGGGCTCCAGAAGTTTTTTGAGCAACATAGAGCATATGCCATTTTCCAAGAGCTGAAAATGGTTTTCCAAGCTCAAGCCCGGGTCGAGAGATATGAAGTCTCCGACAAGTTCTACAGTTGTAAGATGGAGGAGAATAGTTCTGTTAGCGAGCACATACTCAAAATGTCTGGGTTGCACAACCGCTTGTCTCAACTGGGAGTTAATCTCCCGGATGACGCGGTCGTTGACAGAATCCTTCAGTCGCTCCCACCTAGCTACACGAGCTTTGTGATGAATTTCAATATGTAGGGGATGGAGAAACCCATTCCTGAGGTATATTCAATGCTGAAATCAGCGGAGGTGGAGATCAAAAAGGAACATCAAGTGTTGATGGTCAATAAAACCACTAGTTTCAAGAAAGGCAAGGGTAAGAAGAACTTCAAGAAGGACGGGAAGGGAGTTGCCGCGCCTGGTAAGCCAGTTGTCGGGAAGAAGACAAAGCATGGACCCAAGCCTGAGACTAAGTGCTTTTATTGCAAGGGAAACGGTCACTGGAAGCGGAACTGCCCCAAGTACTAAGTGGATAAGAAGGCCGGCAATACCAAAGGTATATATGATATACATGTTATTGATGTGTACCTTACCAGCACTCATAGTAGCTCCTGGGTATTTGATACCGGTGCGGTTGCTCATATTTGTAACTCAAAACAGGAGCTACGGAATAAGCGGAGACTAGCGAAGGACGAGGTGATGATGCACGTCGGGAATGGTTCCAAGGTCGATGTGATCGCCGTTGGCATGCTACCTCTACATTTACCTACGGGATTAGTTTTGAACCTCAATAATTGTTATTTAGTGCCAGCTTTGAGCATGAACATTGTATCTGGATCTCGCTTAATGCGAGATGGCTACTCATTTAAATCTGAGAATAATGGTTGTTCTATTTATATGAGAGACATGTTTTATGGTCATGCCCCGCTGGTCAATGGTTTATTCTTATTTAATATCGAACATGATGTTACACATATTCATAGTGTGAATGCCAAAAGATGTAAGGTTGGTAATGATAGTCCCACATACTTGTGGCACTGCCGCCTTGGTCACATTGGTGTCAAACGCATGAAGAAACTCCATGCAGATGTACTTTTGGAGTCTCTTGATTATGAATCATTTGACACGTGCAAACCATGCCTCATGGGCAAAATGACCAAGACTCCGTTCTCCGGAACAATGGAGCGAGCAACCAACTTATTGGAAATCATACATACTGATGTGTGCGGTCTAATGAGCGTTGAGGCTCGTGGTGGTTATCGTTATGTTCTCACCCTCACTAATGACTTAAGTAGATATGGGTATGTCTACTTAATGAAACACAAGTCTGAGACCTTTGAAAAGTTCAAGGAATTTCAGAATGAGGTTGAGAATCAACGTGACAGGAAAATAAAGTTCTTACGATCAGATCGTGGAGGGGAATATTTGAGTCACGAATTTGGCACGCACTTAAGGAAATGTGGATTTGTTTCACAACTCACGCTGCCTGGAACACCTCAGCGTAATGGTGTGTCTGAACGTCGTAATCGCACTCTATTAGATATGGTGCGATCTATGATGTCTCTTGCCGATCTACCGCTATCATTTTGGGGTTATGCTTTAGAGACTGCCGCATTCACTTTACATAGGGCTCCGTCGAAATCCATTGAGACGACACCGTATGAATTATGGTTTGGGAAGAAACCTAAGCTGTCGTTTCTGAAAGTTTTGGGATGCGATGCTTATGTCAAGAAACTTCAACCTGAAAAGCTCGAACCCAAGTCGGAAAGATGCGTCTTCATAGGATACCCTAAGGAAACTATTGGGTATACCTTCTACCTCAGATCCGAAGGCAAGATCTTTGTTGCCAAGAATGGATCCTATCTAGAGAAAGAGTTTCTCTCGAAAGAAGTAAGTGGGAGGAAAGTAGAACTTGATGAAGTACTGCCTCTTGAACCCGAAAGTAGCGCAGCTCAAGAAAATGTTTCTGTGGTGCCTGCACCAACTAGAGAGGAAGTTAATGATGATGATCAAGGAACTTCGGATCAAGTTACTACTGAACTTCGTAGGTCCACAAGGACACGTTCCACACCAGAATGGTATGGCAACCCTGTCCTAGAAATAATGTTGTTAGACAACGGTGAACCTTCGAACTATGAAGAAGCGATGGCGGGCCTAGATTCCAACAAATGGCTTGAAGCCATGAAATCCGAGATAGGATCCATGTATGAAAACAAAGTATGGACTTTGACAGACTTGCCCAATGATCGGCGAGCCATAGAAAATAAATGGATCTTTAAGAAGAAGACGGACGCGGATGGCAATGTGACCATCTATAAAGGTCGACTTGTCATTAAGGGTTATCAACAAGTTCAAGGGGTTGACTACGATGAGACCTTCTCACTCGTAGCGAAGCTGAAGTCCGTTCGAATCATGTTAGCAATTGTCACATTCTATGATTTTGAGATATGACAAATGGATGTCAAAACGACAGTCCTTAATGGTTTCCTTAAGGAAGAATTGTATATGATCCAGCCAGAAGGTTTTGTTGATCCTAAGAATGCCGACAAGATATGCAAGCTCCAACGCTCAATCTATGGGCTGGTGCAAGCATCTTAGAGTAGGATCATTCTCTCTGATGAGATGATCAAAGCGTTTGGGTTTACGCAGATTTATGGAGAAGACTGTGTTTACAAGAAAGTGAGTGGGAGCTCTGTAACATTTCTTATATTGTATGTGGATGACATACTATTGATGGGAAATGATATAAAACTCTTGGAAAGCATAAAGGCTGTCGGGACCCTGATTCTAAGTCACACCGATCTAGCATGTAACACCTCATATCACTTTGCGGCCTCACGCACGGCATTCCCACGGGTGTCGCCTTACCATGGCCCAGGACCGTTTGCGCCTTTTGGCTCACGTATATGATAGTGTCGCTAGCATCCATATGACAGAGAACCCAGGCCGACATGACTAGTCGTGAACCCAAAGTGGCACTAACTTACACGGACAGGCATACATGAAACAACATCAGGCATGTCGGTCAGCAGCGTGTGAATCCGGGCTGTAGCAACTGGGCTAACAGGACTCCAGGAACCCGGGCTGTAGCAGGCTAGGCAGGACTCCGGATGTCACCGCGTGACATTTCCCCGAAGGGACAGACACAGGAACGATGTGAATCACATGCAAGCCAGTCTAAGTCTTCCGGAGCAGTAGTGCTGGGCTAGTAGGACTCCGGTAAACCGGGCCGTAAGAGAGGCTACCAAGGATAGACAACTAGGTTGTCGGATCCCACACATAGCAATACACGTTACACGTACGCATAACATGCAAGTATGTGCTGCACTACATGGCATCACAACATAACGCAAACTCATATAGATAAAAGCCCAGAAGAGCCACAAAGCATATATACAAATACAGGTCTCATTACCCATCATTCGGAGCATACAAGCAACAGAAGCATTACATGTCTGAGTACAGACAACTACAAAAAGAAGAAGGCTGAGAAGCCTGACTGTCTACAAGTCCCTCCCAAGGGTACAAGATCGTAGCTGAGGTAACAAGCTACTCGCCGAAGTCCAAGCGGTACTACTAGTGAGACATATGTCTCACCTGCAAAACATAAATAAAGCAAACGTGAGTACAAAGGTACTCAGCAAGACTTACATCAGATCCTATCATACATGCATTTGTATCAAGAAGGTAATGTAGGGTCTAGTTGCAGCAAGCCAGCTTTGACTCAGTGGCTATCCTGTTCTACGACTACGAGAAACTTCTTTGAGGTAAGAAAGCGCACACGAGTCCACTAATCACCACATCAATACACAACTATGGATTCATCCCCGTCTCTCTATGAGAAGGCCATCCATAGCACTCACACTTGTCTTGAGCATTTTAGAGTATCCACTTTAAGTTGTCTATGTACCATGTAAGCATCCAGGAAGTCCATAACCACGGACCCGGCTATTCGAATAGATCATGTTAACCCTGCAGGGGTGTACTTCCTCACACACGCTCTCGCCACTTACCGCCATGTACACGTCATGTATCTCGACAACCTTCAAGCGGAAGCCTGGCGAGGGTGTCGGCCACGACCTGACTAACCATACAAGACTCTAGTCCAGGTTTATTGCCTATTCGAGTTCCATCCGCAAGGAGATCCGGCCGGGGTGTTGCTCACGACCCCAAACGATGTGAGAAGGGTTCCCAAGCCCACCATCCAGGTGCCACTTGGTACACCGTGCCACTGTGCCTAGTCTGTCCCAAGTCCACCCAGCCGGGTGCCAATCGGTAGAAAAATAGCACTACCTACAAACACTAGAAACTAGTTGCGACTCCTGGACAGAGATCAAGTCGGTTAGTAAGTCGAGAGAGTCAATTAAGGATCCCAATGTGTGGTAGTATCGAGTCATTAGACAACATACACAGAACTCAGTGCTTAAGGACGGTTCCACTGAGATAATCCACCATGTACTCCTACATGGCCTCTCACCGCTACCTTTACCAAATCGTGTTCACACACTTCACTCTCAGCATCAGAACATCGAACATTGCACTCCAATTCATTCCCAATGAATCAGACCTGACACACTCTAAGCAATAATAAGCATGGCATGGTAGGAACACAACAATGGCTTCAATCAACTCCTACACATGCTAGTGGGTTTCAAGTATTTACTATGGCAATGACAGGTCATGTAGAGGAATGGGTTCAACTACCACAGCACAAAGTAGCAATTGAATCGTTGTTGTCCTAAAGCAATAACAGAGAGCAGGAGCGAGAGAGTGGGATTGTATCGGAATGAACAAGGGGGTTTGCTTGTCTGGTAGATCAACACAAGGGCACTGCTCCTCAGGCAGGTACTCTGGAACGGTCTCCGGAGCAAGACCTATCGAGAAGGAACGGTGTCGACAATCAAACACAAGCATATGCAACAATATGATGCATGAATATGGCATGAATATGTGATGTGTTGAGCTAATGCATTTAGCATTCAACTTGGAAGAGGTCTATTTGAACCAAAGGTTCAAATGCAACTCTAATTTAAGTCCCTTTAAATGCCATAAGTGTGTTTTCATATATACAGCATGTATAGGTTGGTTTGTCATGCATGAAAATGGTACAGATGGATAGATTGAATTTTTCTGATAATTTTTCATATATAACTTATTTCAATCTGAGCTACAGTTGAATTTCTATGAATTTTTGAAGTATAGCTAATTTTCTGGAATTTCCTGATTTAATTTAAAACCAGAAAAGAATTAATTGCGTCAACATGACGTCTGAGTGACATCAGCAGGTCAACGGGTCGGTCCAGGTCAAACCTGACTAGTGGGACCCATATGTCAGTGTCTAACTAACTAACTTAAGTTAATTATTACTAATCTAATCCTAATCTAGCTTAGTTAAGGTCCTGGGCCCACATCTCAGTATCAGCAGGCTAATTAGGTTTAATTAACACTTAACAAAAATTAGCAGGGGCCTGGGCCCACTTGTCAGTGATCTAGGGGAGGTCAAACCCCTGGTCAGCAGGGTCAAACCCGCCGGCAACTCGATGCCGGCGAGGCCAGACGCGGCGGAGGGCCTCGGATTTGGTCCTCCGGTGACCAAATGGGCCGCGGAGACCATCTCCGAGGAGCTGGTGCTCGCGCGCATCTAGGGGAGCAGACGGGAGGCTGCGGGGCGGCGGAGCTCGCCGGAGCAAAGCTCGCGGCGGCAGCCGGAGCTCGGCTCGAGCGGGCACTGCGCTGCAGTGCACGAGGAGGCAGGGAGAAGGGGGAACCGACGCGAGGCTCACAGTGGACCGGAAGAGTAGCTCAGTGGGCTCGGGGACGCGCTGACGGCGGCGAGCGGCGACGGAGATCCACGGCGGCCGAAGGTGAAGAAGGCGACAACGACGGCTCCACGGGGCGTCCGGCGATGCATGGCTTGGCGGAGAGGTAGCGGACGAGGTGGCAGAGCTTCTGGGCATGACGGAGGGGCGAGGGGACGGCGGGGAGCGCGGGGGCAGCGAACGGCGGCGACTGGCTCGTTCGGTCTAGCGAGAGAGAGAGAGAGCAGAGGAGGCAGGGAAGGGGGGATGAGAGTGAGAGGGGTTCTGGGACGGCGCATGGCGTCGCGCGGAACATCCTGGCGGCGAGGGGGAGCCTGGCAGGCAGGCAGCTCGCGTGGCGTGCAGAGCGCGCGCGCGCCGGGCACGCGCCTCGCCTACTGGCGCGAGGTGGGGGACAGTGCGGTGGCCAGTTGGGCTGGGCCAGAGCGGTAGCAGGCCAGGTAGATCGGCCCAGGTAAATTCCAGGTAGGTTTTCCCATTTTGTTTCTTTTCTATTTTTTTCTGACATTTGTTTCGATTTAATAATCATACTAAATCATTTTATTTACTTATGTAAATTTTTGTAGGAACTAGCTGGATTGCTCCAAAACTCCTCACCAATTAACATAATTTTTGGACATATATTATATATATATAGCAAATATATATCCAAAGCAATTAATTATTGGATTAATTCCAAATGCCCAAAATAAGTACTTATGAGCTCTTAAAAATATTTGTTTGATTTTTATCTCTGTCCAATATTTTCAGAGAGCAACATGCGCATTTTCTTGGACCTTTTTGGAGCAATTTTTTATTTGGGTCATTTCCAGAAATGATTCTGAGGGTTTCACAAATCCTCATTTCAAATTTAAATGGAATTTAAACATGATGCACAAATGGCTAGCTAGTCTAGGTCATACCAGAACTAGGGATGTGACAACTCGCCCCCACTTGGAAGAATCTCGTCCCGAGATTCAGGGGTCGATGGAAAGAAAGTGGGGTACTCCAGTCGAAGATGATCTTCTCGCTCCCAAGTAGCTTCTCTCTCGGAATGATGAGACCACTGAACTTTGAGAAACTTGATGTTATGACGTCGAGTGACATGCTCTGCTTGATCAAGAATGCGAACAGGGTACTCTCGATATGTGAGGTTATCTTGGAGATCAAGCGTTTCGTGGTCCACTTCACGGATGGAATCCGAGAAGCAACGCCTGAGTTGAGAGACGTGGAAGACATCATGTACTCGAGAAAGATGTGGGGGTAGTTCCAACTAGTAGGCAACCTCTCCTTGTTTAGCGAGAATGCGAAAAGGACCAATGTAACGAGGAGCCAACTTGCCCTTGATACCGAAACGATGGGTACCCTTCAAAGGAGTAACCCGAAGATAAGCCTTGTCGCCAACTTCATAAGCCACTTCCTTATGACGATGGTCATACTGGCTCTTTTGACGAGATTGGGCTGTTTTCAAATTCTCACGAATGATGCGAACTTGCTCTTCTGCCTCCTGGATCATATCCGTTCCAAAGAATTGTCTTTCACCGGTTTCTGACCAGTTCAAAGGTGTTCGACATCTTCGTCCATACAGAACCTCAAAAGGAGCTTTCTTGAGGCTGGATTGGTAGCTATTGTTATAAGCAAACTCGGCGAAGGGAAGACACTTCTCCCAATCCATGCTGAATGAGATAACACAAGCTCTAAGCATGTCTTCAATAATTTGGTTGACCCTCTGCACCTGACCACTTGATTGAGGGTGGAAAGCGGTACTGAAGGAAAGATGGGTGCCCATGGCAGTTTGGAAACTCTCCCAGAAATGAGAAGTGAAAAGACTACCACGGTCTGAATTGATCTCTACTGGAACACCATGAAGTGATACTATTCGATAAATATATAAGTCAGCGAGCTGACTAGGAGTGATACTCTCTCGAACAGGTAGGAAGTGAGCCACTTTAGAAAGATGATCAATGACTACGAAGATAGCATTATTCCCTCTCTTGGTCCCAGGAAAGTCGGTGATGAAGTCCATACCAACTTTATCCCATTTCCACTCAGGAATAGCTAAAGGCTGAAGGGTGCCAGTAGGCCTTTGATGCTCTATCTTAATGCAACGACAAACGTCGCAGTTAGAAATGAACTGAGCAATTTCTCTCTTCATCCTAGTCCACCAGAACCTCTGGCGTAGGTCCTGATACATCTTAGTGCTACCAGGATGAATCGTGAGAGGAGATTCATGCGCCTCCTTAAGGATTAGTTGTCGAAGATGTTGCTTCTTGGGAACCACCAGACGGTTCTCGAAGAAAACAACACCTTGATCATTGACAGAGAAACTACCAGCAGCTCCCTTCCGAACGTTATCCTTGATTCGAGAAATACCCATATCAAATTGCTGGCTAGTTATGACCTGATCCTCAAGAGTAGGTTTCACCACCAAGGTAGAAAGGAATCCGTGAGGAGCAATGTGAAGATTAAGCTTACAGAATTCCTCATGGAGAAGTGGTTGGCCCTGCCGCAACATGAGATTGTTGCAATAGGATTTACGACTTAGCGCATCAGCCATGACATTGCCCTTGCCTGGGGTGTAGGTAATCCCTAAGTTGTAATCTGATATCAACTCCAACCAACGTCTTTGCCTAAGGTTCAAATCTGGTTGGGTGAAAATATACTTGAGACTTTGGTGATCGGTGTAAATCTCGCAACGTTTACCAAGAAGGTAATGTCGCCATGTCTTAAGTGCATAGACTACGGCTGCAAGCTCTAGATCATGAGTAGGATAATTCTCCTCATGTGGATGCAACTGTCGAGATGCGTAGGCAATCACATGACGATCCTGCATAAGAATGCAACCTTGTCCCTGTTGTGAGGCGTCGCAGTAGATAACAAAGTCTTTAGTGAAATCCGGTGGCACAAGTATGGGAGCAGAAGTCAGGCGTCTTTTCAGCTCCTGAAAACTATGCTCACACTGTGGGGACCACTCAATCTTTTTATCTTTCTTGAGAAGTTCCGTGAGAGGTTTGTCCACTTTGGAGAAGTTCTCAACGAAGCGGCGACAATAACTGGCTAGGCCAAGGAAACTCCTAACTTGCTTAACCGTTTCAGGCGGAGTCCAATCAAGAACGGCCTGAACTCTCTCATGATTGACAGCAATGCCCTTACCAGATATCACGTGGCCCAGGTAGGTCACTTCTGGCGACCAAAATTCGCACTTGGAGAACTTGGCATAAAGGCGGTGCTCTTTGAGTTTCTCTAACACAAGTCTAAGATGTTCGGCATGCTCTTCCTCGTTCTTCGAGTAAATAAGAATATCATCGAGGTAAACCACGACAAACTTATCTAAGTACTCCATGAAGATCATGTTCATCAAGCGAGAGAATGTAGCTGGAGCATTGGTTAGACCAAAGGACATGACGGTGTACTCGTACTGGCCATAACGAGTGACAAAAGACGTCTTAGGAATGTCCCCATTTCTGATCTTGATTTGGTGGTAGCCTAACCTCAAATCCATCTTTGAAAAGACTAAGGATCCAGCGAGCTAATCATACAGGTCGTTGATCCTGGGGAGCGGATACTTGTTCTTTATCGTGACCAAATTAACGGGATGATAATCTACAACCATTCGGTCCGTACCATCCTTCTTCTTGATGAAGAGGACGGGGCAAACCCAGGGAGAAGAACTAGGACGGATGAAACCCTTTTGTAAGGACTCATCAAGTTGTTTCTTAAGCTCAGCTAGCTCTAAGGGTGCCATCTTGTAAGGTCTCCTAGAGATTGGAGCGGTTCCTAGGATAAGATCTTTGACAAACTCTACATCTCTGTAAGGTGGAATACTTGGCAGTTCCTCTGGAAAGACATCCGGAAAGTCACGGACTACCAAGATATCTCCAAGATCAAGAAGAGGGTTGGCATTAAGAGAATAGAGCTCACGCCTTGCAACTCCGGTGGAGACAGTGACTATCTTGCCAGATGGGTGTGTAAGCTGAACAGACCTTGTGTAACAATCAATCTTGGCATAATGAGCTTTCATCCAGTCCATACCCAAGATGATGTTAATACCTATAGACTTGAGGGCTATAAGTGATGCAATGGATACAAGTCTGTCAACAAGGATTTCATTACCGTGGCTTACACTAGAAGTTTGCCATTTGGATCCAGAAGTTTGAATGACTAGTGGAGAGGGCATATCACAAAATGAAATGTTGTGCAAGTTAGCATAGCTTTCAGAAATGAAGGAGTGAGATGCTCCGGTATCGAACATAACCGAAGCTGGTTGGCAATGGACAAGGAGTGTACCAAGAACAACATCCGGATCATCATGAGCATCTTTAGCTGAGACATGATGCACATGTCCATGTTTAGTGGAAGCTGACTTGACACTGATTGTCTTGCGTGATGGATTACCACGAAGAACAGACTCCTCGGGCTGGGGTGGAGCATAGTTGGCTTGAGAGCAGTCACGTGCATAGTGTCCTGGCTCTCCACATGTGAAGCAAGTCCCTGAGGTAGGACGTGGACCCGCGTTGACAAGCGGTCTACCAATAGACCTGGGTGGAGCATACAACTTAACTGGGGGAGGTACCACATAGGATGGCCTCGGCGAATAACCGGGTGGAAGAGTGGAGTTCAGAACCCAAATCCGGTGCTTCTGAGAACTAGAACCGGAGGAAGAACCCAAATCATGGGTGTGCTTACGAGACTCCTCATAAGTGAGCTGAGCTGTCTCTGCATGAATGGCCTTGTTCACAAGGGCCTGGAATGTATCACAGTGATGCAGGTGGAGATCACGACGCAACTTGGGGTTGAGACCCTTACGGAACCTAGCCTGCTTCTTGGCGTCTGTGGACACCTCCTCTGTAGCATAGCGGGTAAGGTTCTCAAACTCTCTGCTGTAAGCATCAACAGCCATCTTACTCTGGGTGAAACTACAGAACTCTTCTCTCTTGCAGTCAATGAGGGCTTGAGGAATGTGATGTTCGCGAAAAGCCTAAGTGAAATCTCTCCAGGTGGGTATCTGGCCATGGAAGCATAGCCTCATAGTTCTGCCACCAAAGACTAGCAGGACCTTCCAAGTGATATGCAGCATAGGTGACCTTGTCACCTTCAGCTACGCTCGTAGAACACAGCTTGTGTGTGATACTATGGAGCCAGTCATCTGCATCGAGTGGTTCAATGGAATGATGGAAGGTAGGTGGTTTCAGGCCAATGAAGTCATGAATGGACGCAGACTCTTTGTATTGATGGGCGGTGTTCTCCTCAATATGTGGTAACAAGCGGTTAGACTCTCGCTTTTTCTTCTCCATCTCTAACATGAACTCTGCCAACGAAGGCTGGTCGGGAGGATCCTCATCCCTACCATCTCCGTGGTTCTGGCTACAAGCAACAGAACTTCGGTTAACTGAAGACATCCTGAAGAACCAACCAAGGAAACAAGGATGGATTCAGCATCATCATAAGGATGTAGAATATAGTACAAGGAAAATACTATCTCTTGAACTCCTAGGACAATTCCGGCAGCATAACGGCAGTAAAATGCTCAAAATGAGACATTCTGCAAAAGACGGGGTAGCACCAAACTCAACATCATCACTCAAGGTTCTGTGATAGTACTAAACAGACTACACCGGAAGTACTCGAAAACTGGAATATGACTTTGATCAACCAATCCTAAGAGACTACGGAGTAGTAACACGTGATCCTGATAGACGGAGGAGAAAGCCTAGTTCCTTAACCCCGTAGGAAGGTAGGATGACTCAGATCAGAAGGCATAAGGTATGAGGAGTAAAAAGAGCCTTACGTTCCCTTCCACAATCAATTCCCCTATATAACTAAAGAATTTCTAGCCTCAACTTCGACCAGGTTGTCTTGGTAATCCTACAGGCAGTCAGGCTCTGATACCAAAGCTGTCAGGACCCCGATTCTAAGTCACACCGATCTAGCATGTAACACCTCATATCACTTTGCGGCCTCACGCACGGCATTCCCACAGGTGTTGCCTTACCATGGCCCGGGACCATTTGCGCCTTTTGGCTCATGTATATGATAGTGTCGCAAGCATCCATATGACAGAGAACCCGGGCCGACATGACTAGTCGTGAACCCAAAGTGGCACTAACTTACAGGGACAGGCATACATGAAACAACATCGGGCATGTCGGTCAGCAGTGTGTGAATCCGGGCTGTAGCAACTGGGCTAACAGGACTCCAGGAACCCGGGCTGTAGTAGGCTAGGCAAGACTCCGGATGTCACCGCGTGACATTTCCGCGAAGTGACAGACACATGAACGATGTGAATCACATGCCGGCCAATGTAAGTGTTCCGGAGCAGTAATGCTGGGCTAGCAGGACTCCGGTAAACCGGGCTATAGCGGACTACCATGGCTCGGTGGAAGCACTAGACTACATTTCCCCATAAGAGAGGCTACCAAGGATAGACAACTAGGTTGTCGGATCCCACACATAGCAATACACGTTACACGTATGCACAACATGCAAGTATGTGCTGCACTACATGGCATCACAACATAACGCAAACTCATATAGATAAAGGCCCAGAAGAGCCACAAAGTATATATACAAACAAAGGTCTCATGACCCATCATTCAGAGCATACAAGCAACGGTAGCATTACACGTCTGAGTATAGACAACTATAAAAACAAAAAGGCTGAGAAGCCTGACTATCTACAAGTCCCTCCTAAGTGTACAAGATCGTAGCTGAGGTAACAAGCTACTCATCAAAGTCCAAGCGGTACTACTAGTGAGACAGATGTCTCACCTGCAAAACATAAATAAAGCAAACATGAGTACAAAGGTACTCAGCAAGACTTACATCAGATCCTATCATACATGCATTTGTATCAAGAAGGTAATGTGGGGTCTAGTTGCAGCAAGCCAGCTTTGACTCAGTGGCTATCCTGTTCTACGACTACGAGAAACTTCTTTGAGGTAAGAAAGCGCACACGAGTCCACTAATCACCACATCAATACACTACTATGGATTCATCCCCGTCTCTCTACGAGAAGGCCATCCATAGCACTCACACTTGTCTTGAGCATTTTAGAGTATCTACTTTAAGTTGTCTATATACCACGTAAGCATCCAAGAAGTCCACGACCGTGGACCCGACTACTCGAATAGATCATGGCCCCAATAAACCCGAATAGGTTTATTGCCTATTCGGGTTCCATCCGCAAGGAGATCCGGCCAGGGTGTCACTCACGGCCCCAAACGATGTGAGAAGGGTTCCCAAGCCCACCATCCGGGTGCCACTTGGTACACCGTGCCACTGTGCCTAGTCTGTCCCAAGTCCACCCTGCCGGGTGCCACTCGGTAGAAAAATAGCACTACCTACAAACACTAGAAACTAGTTGCGACTCCTAGACAGAGATCAAGTCGGTTAGTAAGTCAAGAGAGTCAATTAAGGATCCCAATGTCTGGTAGTATCAAGTCATTGGACAACATACACAGCACTCAGTGCTTAAGGACGGTTCCAATGAGACAACCCACCATGTACACCTACATGGCCTCTCACCGCTACCTTTACCAAATCGTGTTCACACACTTCACTCTCAGCATCAGAACATCGAACATTGCACTCCAATTCATTCCCAATGAATCAGACCTGACACACTCTAAGCAATAGAAAGCAAGGCATGGTAGGAACACATCAATGGCTTCAATCAACTCCTACACATGCTAGTGGGTTTCAACTATTTACTGTGGCAATGACAGGTCATGCAGAGGAATGGGTTCAACTACCACAGCACAAAGTAGCAATTGAATCGTTGTTGTCCTAATGCAATAACAGAGAGCAGGAGCGAGAGAGTAGGATTGTGTCGGAATGAACAAGGGGGTTTTCTTGCCTGGTAGATCAACATAGGGGGCACTGCTCCTCAGACAGGTACTTTGGAACGGGTCTCCGGAGCAAGACCGATCGAGAAGGAACGGTGTCGACAATCAAACACAAGCATATGCAACAATATGATGCATGAATATGGCATAAATATGTGATGTGTTTTGAGCTAATGCATTTAGCATTCAACTTGGAAGAGGTGCATTTGAACCAAACGTTCAAATGCAACTCTAATTTAGGTCCATTTAAATGCCATAAGTGTGTTTTCATATATACAACATGTATAGGTTGGTTTGTCATGCATGAAAATGGTACAGATGGACAGCTTGAATTTTTCTGATAATTTTTCATATATAACTTATTTCAATCTGAGCTACGGTTGAATTTCTATGAATTTTTGAATTATAGCTAATTTTCTGGAATTTCCTGATTTAATTTAAAACCAGAAAAGAATTAATTGCATCAGCATGACGTCTGAGTGATCAGCAGGTCAACGGGTCGGTCCAGGTCAAACCTGACCAGTGGGACCCATATGTCAGTGTCTATCTAACTAACTTAAGTTAATTAGCACTAATCTAATCCTAATCTAGCTTAGTTAAGGTCCTAGGCCCACATGTCAGTATCAGCAGGCTAATTAGGTTTAATTAACACTTAACTAAAATTAGGAGGGGCCAGGGCCCACTTGTCAGCGATCCAGGGGAGGTCAAACCCCTGGTCAGCAGGGTCAAACCCGCCGGCGAGGCCAGACGCGATGGAGGGCCTCGGATTTGGTCCCCCGGTGACCAAATGGGCCACGGAGACCATCTCGGAGGAGCTAGTGCTCACGCACATCTAGGGAGCAGACGGGAGGCTGCGGGGGCGGCGGAGCTCGCCGGGGCAAAGCTCGTGGCGGTAGCCGGAGCTCGACTCGAGCGGGCGCAGCGCTGCGGTGCACGGGAAGGCAGGGGAGAAGGGGGAACCGACGCGAGGCTCACAGTGGACCAGAAGAGTCAGCGGGCTCGGGGACACGCTGACGGCGGCGAGCGGCGACGGAGATCCACGGCGGCCGGAGGTGAAGAAGGGGACATCGACGGCTCCACGGGGTGTCCGGCGATGCACAACTTGGTGGAGGGGTAGCGGACGAGGTGGCGGAGCTTCTGGGCACGACGGAGGGGCGAGGGGACGGCGGGGAGCGCGGGGGCAGCAAACGGCGGCGACCGGCTCGTTCGGTCCAGCGAGAGAGAGAGAGAGAGCAGAGGAGGCAGGGAAGGGGGGATGAGAGTGAGAGGGGTTCCGGGGCGGCGCGTGGCGTCACGTGGAACATCCAGGCGGCGAGGGGGAGCCAGGCAGGCAGGCAGCTCGCGCGGCGCACGGCGCACGCGCGCGCGCCGGGCATGAGCCTCGCCTACTGGCGCGAGGTGGGGGACGGTGCGGTGGCTAGTTGGGCTGGGCCAGAGCGGCAGCAGGCGAGGTAGATCGGCCCAGGTAAAGTCCAGGTAGGTTTTTCCCATTTTGTTTCTTTTCTATTTTTTTCTAACATTTGTTTTGACTTAATAATCATACTAAATCATTTTATTTACTTATGTAAATTTTTGTAGGAACTAGTTGGATTTCTCCAAAACTCCTCACCAATTAACAGAATTTTTGGACATATATTATATATAGCAAATATATATCCAAAGCAATTAATTACTGGATTAATTCCAAATGCCCAAAATAAGTACTTATTAGCTCTTAAAAATATTGGTTTGATTTTTATCTCTGTCCAATATTTTTAGAGAGCAACATGACCATTTTCTTGGACCTTTTTTGAGCAATTTTTTTATTTGGGTCATTTCCAGAAATGATTATGAGGGTTTCACAAATCCTCATTTCAAATTTAAATGGAAATTAAACATGATGCACAAATGACTAGCTAGTCTAGGTCATACCAGAACTAGGGATGTGACAAAGGCCTACTTGAATAAGTGTTTTTCAATGAAGGACCTTGGAGAAGCTGCTTATATATTAGGCATCAAGATCTGTAGAGATAGATCGAGACGCCTTATTGGTCTTTCACAAAGCACGTACCTTGACAAGATATTGAAGAAGTTCAATATGGATCAGTCCAAGAAGGGGTTCTTGCTTGTATTTCAAGGTGTGAGAATGAGCACGACTCAATGCCCGACCACGACAGAAGATAGAGAAAAGATGAGTGTCATCCCCTATGCCTCGGCCATTGGGTCTATTATGTATGCCATGATGTGTGCCAGACCTGATGTAAACCTTGTCGTAAGTTTGGTAAGAAGGTACCAAAGTAATCCCGGCATGGAACACTGGACAGTGGTCAAGAATATCCTGAAGTACCTAAAAAGGACTAAGGATATGTTTCTCATTTATGGAGGTGACGAAGAGCTCATCGTAAAGGGTTACGTCGATGCTAGCTTCGACAATGATCTGGATGACTCCAAGTCACAAACCAGATACGTGTATATTTTGAATGGTGGGGCAATCAGCTGGTGTAGTTGCAAGCAAAGCGTCGTGGCGGGATGTACATGTGAAGCGGAGTACATGGCAGCCTTGGAGGCAGCACATGAAGCAATCTGGATGAAGGAGTTCATTACCGACCTAGGAGTTATTCCCAATGCGTCGGGCCCGATGGCTCTCTTCTGTGCAATACTGAGCTATTGCCCTTGCCAAGGAGCCCAGGTATCACAAGAAGACCAGGCATATCAAGCGTCGCTTCAACTCCATTCGTGAAAATGTTCAAGATGGAGACATAGATATTTGTAAAGTGCATACGGACCTGAATGTCGCAGACCCATTGACTAAACCTCTTCCATGAGCAAAACTTGATCAACACCAGAACTCTATGGGTGTTCGATTCATCACAATGTAACTAGATTATTGACTCTAGTGCAAGTGGGAGACTATTGGAAATATGCCCTAGAGGCAATAATAAAATGATTATTATTATATTTCCTTGTTCATTATAATTGTCTATTGTTCATGCTATAATTGTGTTATCCGGAAATCGTAATACATGTGTGAATACATAGACCACAACATGTTCCTAGTGAGCCTCTAGTTGACTAGCTCGTTGATCAATAGATGGTCACGGTTTCCTGACCATGGACATTGGATGTCGTTGATAAGGGGATCACATAATAGGAGAATGATGTGATGGACAAGTCCCAATCCTAAGCATAGCACAAGATCGTGTAGTTCGTCTTCTAAAGCTTTTCTAATGTCAAGTATCATTTCCTTCGACCATGATATTGTGCAACTCCCGGATGCCATAGGAATACTTTGGGTGTGCCAAACGTCACAACGTAACTGGGTGGCTATAAAGGCACACTACGGGTATCTGCGAAAGTGTCTATTGAGTTGGCAGGAATCAAGACTGGGATTTGTCACTCCGTGTGATGGAGAGGTATCTCTGGGCCCACTCGGTAAGACATCATCATAATGAGCTTAATGTGATAAAGGAGTTGATCACGAGATGGTGTGTTACGGAATGAGTAAAGAGACTTGCCGGTAACGAGATTGAACAAGGTATAGGGATACCGACGATCGAATCTCTGGCAAGTATCATACCGGTAGACAAAGGGAATTGTATACGGGATTAACTGAATCCCCGACATCGTGGTTCATCCGATGAGATCATCATGGAACATGTGGGAACCAACATGCGTATCGAGATCCCGCTGTTGGTTATTGGCCAGAGAGATGTCTCAGTCATGTCTGCATGATTCCCGAACCCATAGGGTCTACACACTTAAGGTTTGGTGACGCTAGAGTTGCTATGGGAAATAGTATGTAGTTACCGAATGTTGTTCAGAGTCCCGGATGAGATCTCGTACATCACGAGGAGTTCCGGAATGGTCTGGAGGTGAAGATTTATATATGTGAAGTCATCATACGGTCACCGGACGTGTTCAGGGGTTTATCGGTATTGTACCGGGACCACCGAAGGGGTTCCGGGGGTCCACCGGGAGGGTCCACCTGCCCCGGAGGGCCCTATGGGTTGTATGTGGAAGGGAACCAGCCCCTAAGTGGACTGGGCACCATCCCCCCTAGGGCCCACGCTCCTAGGGTTGGGGGGAACCCTAAAGGGGGGCGCCCCTTGGCTTGGGGGGCAAGCCCCCTCCCCTTGGCCGCCCCCTCTAGATCTCATCTAGAGGAGCCGACCCCCTTTCCCCTTCGCCCTATAAATAGAGGGGTGGAGGGATGGCAGCAGCACCACATCCAAGGCGCAGCCCTCCCACCCCTCCTCCTCCGTTGAGCTTGGCGAAGCCCTGCCGGAGAACTGCAAGCTCCACCACCACACCGTCGTGCCGTCAGAGCTCTTCCCCAACTTCTCCTTCTCACTTGCTTGATCAAGAAAGAGGAGACGTCCCCGGGATGTACGTGTGTTGAACGCGGAGGCGCCGTTGTTCGACGCTTAGATCGGAATCAACCGCGATCTGAATCGCTGCGAGTACGACTCCTTCATCCACGTTCTTGTAACGCTTCCGCATCGCGATCTTCAAGGGTATGAAGATGCACTCCCCTCTCTCTCGTTGCTAGTCTCTCCATAGATTGATCTTGGTGATGCGTAGAAAATTTTAATTTCTGCAATGATCCCCAACATGTTTCAATTTTCCAGGGGCTCCATAGCGCCCCACAACACGACAATAAAGTCCGAACACTTTTTACAGTATAGTTCGGCACCCCGAATTTAGCACTATATGCATTGGCTCCGAATCAATTCTTTGGTCAATAGTTTGGTTGCCCGGCTCTGGTTCTTACTACCTTATGTTCCGCTGTATCGGCTAGGGTAGTAAAGGGAGAACTACTATGACTGTGCCCTGGTTTACCCGGATGAGCACCTCAGTAGATAAAGCCGAAAACTGACTGTCATGATGCAGCAAGAGTCGGTCAGCTCTATGGAGGTCTCAAAGCCTTAGAGATTTTTTCCGCATTACGCGAGGGATTGGTACTTACCCGATCAAGTGTTTTTAGCATCCTAGTTCAGATACTAGGAGCTGCGCCTATATTTCTATTGTCAAACTCCTATGGCTAAGTGAGGGTGCTAAAGCCAGATAGTCCGAATGCCTGGTTTGTCACGCTAAACACCTCCTTCAAGGACCAAACAATTGGATCAAGAGTGTTTAGATTACATCCCGAACACCCCCGTATTGCCTACGTGGGGGCAGAAGCCGACGACTGGCCAACTCTCAGATTTCACACAATACGGCCGCACAGGAGGAGAAATTCTTTAAATAACAAACATTATATTACATAATGACTTTGTTTCATCATACAAGGCAGAGACAACATGAAGGTATTCATTCAAAAATAATGTCTTGCACACATTGCGTCGCCACAATGCGGGACCCCTCCAGGACGTCTTCAAAATACCACTCCCGGTGTGCGGTGCTCCTTGCCTTCAGGTGGCCCCTCGGTCACAAGCTTGACGGCATCCATCTTCGCCTACCACACCTTGACATGGGTGAAGGCCATGCGCGCGCCCTCGATGTAGGCCAACCTCTTGACAATGTCCAGCCGAGGGCAGGCATCTACCAGCCGCTTCACAAGTCCGAAGTTGCTGCTGGGTATAACTTCGGCAGGCCACAACCGGATTATTAAATCCTTCATGGCCTGTTTGGCCACCCTATGAAGCTCGACCAACTTTCTTATCTGATCGGTGAAGGGCACTAGATGCTCTGGCGTAAGGTATTGTGACTAGAACAGCTTCTTCATTGAGATCCCTTCTTCGGCTTGGAAGAACTCCGCAGGGTCAGACACACTGCGGCAGATCCGCAAATGCCCCTGGAGAACTCCTTACCCGCCGTGATCTTCGTGGCCTCCTGGATCTCTTGGAGGGCACCCTGGGCTTCAACCCAGGCCACTTCCGTGCTTTGGTGAGCCTTGGCAAGTTCGGTCTCTTGAGCCGAAACATCATACTCCAAGGTCTCACAATTCTTCACAGCGTCCTGGAGATCTTGCTGGACCTCGTTCAGCCTGGCCTTAAGCTTGTTACGAGCGACCTGCTCCTTGACAACTTTCCCCTCGACTTTGGCCAAGGCCTTTTTAAGGGCCTCGACCTCGGTCGTTGCTCCTACACATATCATGACACTACGGTCAATATACATCATTTATTATTTCCGAATATATAGTGACTCATTACATACCTTGCTGGTCTTCTAGCTGCTTCCTCGCTTGGCCGAGCTCCTCCTCGACCCGCTCTAGTCTCGGCTTTAGTCCGGAGACTTCGGCAGTGTGTGAGGTCGCGGCCAGCAACGACGCCTGGTTATTCATATAAGACATATTTAGTTAGTCTCCTGCCAAAATAAATTGATCCTCTGTTCGGCTTTTCTTTCCGAACACTTGACAGTGTCTCAGGGGCTACTGTCTATATGGGGTTTTTTTTTCTTTTGCATCGCTTACCTCAAAACCTGTCAGCAGGCTGCTGCAGGCCTCAGTGAGTCCGCTCTTGACGGACTGAACCCTCTCAATCATCGTACCCATAAGGATACGGTGTTCATACACAATGGAAGCGCCTCGTAGAGCTTCCAGCAGATTATCCAGTGCCTCTGGTTGGACAGAGGTCACCGGCAGAACAGGCACACCCCCTTCTTTCGAAGGAGGTTGCTCGCCGGATTCCGGAGCCGTATAGGTCTCCGGACTTGTATTCGGCTGGGGGCCGAATTGAGCAAGGCCCCCATCCCAGTCGCCATGGGGGTCTACTCTCCCATGTGTCCGACAGCCGAGGCTTCGCCCTCTGGCGCCACCTTGGCGGCCTCCTGAACGTCTCCCTGACCAGGGAAGGTCCTTTGGGACAACACCTCGTCGTCGCCCTTGGCTGTGGGAGAGTGAGCGGCTGGCGGTGACTCGCTGGCCATCGCCTTCATATCCAACGAACCTCTTGATGAGGATCGCTGGGAGCTGTCGTGGGCCGGATTGCAATGACATCATTTAAACAATTTAATACCATAAAGTGGAGGGGCCGGAAAAATGGACGCGTGCGGGTTCTTAGTACTCACGATGCGGCCATGGGCTTGTTCCGGGGGCATCGCTCCGGACTGCTGTCGATGTCCCACACGGAGTTATTCGCGAGAGGGCCTTTCCCCCTCTTGGGCGCCTCCGCCTCCAGATTTCTGGAGGCCGCCCTCTTCTTCCTCCCCCCATCAGGGGGAGAGTCGCTCTCCTCCTCCTCCTCCTCGTCATCTTCGGCGGCAGAGGAGTGGGTCTTGTCTTTGGACGCCACGTCCGAAGCGCACTTGCGGTGGGGGCCACTACAGACGCCCTTGGCCTTCTTCTTAGCTTTCTTCTCCGGCGCCTTATAGGGCGCCGGTATCATCATCTTCGCCAGGCGCGGGATGACTGGTTCCTCGGGCAGCCGAGCCGGACACCGAATCCGCTCCGCTCTCTCCGTCCATACCTGAAATAATAAAGTTTAGATATCCTCCTTGAAACAAGCAAGTAGAGGATGCGTAAAGACTTACATCGTTGGCGGAATGGGTAATGTCGTGCCCACGGTCCGAGTCCATGGCTGGCGGCATCTCGTTGCCTTTAAAGAGCAACTTCCAGGCATCTTCATGAGTGGTCCCGAAGAGCCTTTCCAGAGTTTGGTGCCTCGTCGAATTGAATTCCCATAAAGGGCGGCTTCGGCTTTGGCATGGGAGAATCTGACGAACTAGCATCACCTGGATTACATCGACGGGCTTAACGTTTTTATCCACCATGCTTTGAATGCGCGTTTGTAGCGCTATCAGGTTGTCTGATGAAGACCAATTTGGACCCTTCTCAATCTAGTAGGTGAGCCGCATTGGAGCTCCGGAGATGAATTCGGCAGCCGCGGCCCAGGCGGTGCCACGGGGCTCTGTGATGTAAAATCACAGTTTCTGCCACTCCTTGACAGTCTCCACAAAAGTACCTTTTGGCCAAGTGACATTGGGAAGCTTGCTCACCATGGCGCCCCCGCACTCCGCGTGCTGGCCATCCACCACCTTCGGCTTCACGTTGAAAACCTTGAGCCACAGTCCGAAGTAGGGTTAGGTGTAGAGGAAAGCCTCACACACGACAATGAATGCCGATATGTTGAGGAAAGTGTTCGGGGCTAGATCATGGAAGTCTAGCCCGTAATAGAACATCAGCCCGTGGACGAAAGGGTGGAGTGGAAACCCTAGCCCGCGGACAAAATGAGGTATGAATACCACCCTCTCGTTGGGCTTCGGTGTAGGGACGACTTGCCCCTTGGTTGGAAGACGGTGGGCGATTTCCTTCGCCAGATACCCGACCGCCCGAAGCTCAGTAATGTCCTTCTCCTTGACGGAGGAGGCGCTCCACTTTCCTTGACCTCCGGATCCGGGCATGGTTGAGTGCTTGCTTCAGTTGGGAAAGATGAGAACTTGGGCACTGGAGCTCAAGAATGGAAGGGTAGAGGAAGAGAGAAGGCGTGGGATAAGAAGGGGAGTCCTTATCCCCTTTTAAAGGCAGTGAATATCGAACGACTCCCCACTCCCTAAAACTCGCCTATTCCCAAGGGTTGTGCAAACGACACAGTTGGATTACCCACGCCCGTATTGATGAGAATCCCGCAATAAGGGGACACGATCTCTGCTTTGACAAGACGTGCCAATGGAAACCGCATCTCGAAATGCGGAACGGTAGACAAAAATGGTTCGATATAATGACCGGACAGACGTGATGTCATCTTGCAAAAAGTTGTCAGTAGATGGGACTCGTGAAATATTATACTCTCTACGGCTGTGTGTGTGGTACTTGTGTTGCAGATCCGGACACGTTTGTTTCATCCAAAGACTATCTTGGAGTACTCGGAAAGGGGAACCCGCCTTGCAATGCCGAAGACAATCCGCGCGCCGGACATCTCGTCATTGAAGCGTGGTTCAGGGGCTACTGAGGGAGTCTTGGACTAAGGGGTTCTCGGGTGTCCGACCTATTGGATATGGGCCGGTCTGATGGGCCATGAAGATACAAAGGCCGAAGACTCTACCCGTGTCCGGATGGGACTCTCCTTGGCGTGGAAGGCAAGCTTGGCGACCAAATATGAAGATTCTTTTCTCTGTAACCGACCTTATGTAACCCTAGTTCCCTCCTGTGTCTATATAAACCGAAGGGCTAGGTCCGTAGATGGCCGCATAATCATAGTCAGACAGGCCAGACTTGTAGGGTTTAGCCATTACGATCTCGTGGTAGATCAACTCTTGTGTATAAACCGAACGGTAGCCGCATAATCATCAAGATCAATCAAGCAGGAAGTAGGGTATTACCTCCATAGAGAGGGCCCGAACCTGGGTAAACATTGTGTCCCCCATCTCCTGTTACCATCGACCTTAGACGCACAGTTGGGGACCCCCTACCTGATATCCGCCGGTTTTGACACCGACAGCCACGACCACCACCTCCTGCCTTCGGGCTGCGGTGGTGGAGCAGGTGATGGCCACGGTGCCCGACAGTGGGGTGGCAGCCATGACGGCCATCTCCCGCCTTTGGGCCGCGTCGGCAGGGCAGGCGATGGCCCTGGCTTTCGACGGTGGTGTGGCGGCAACGACGGCTGGTAACAGCTGCCGACGGGCAGCAGCGGTGGAGCGTGTGGTGGGTGTTCCACACACACCCAACAAGGACGCCACGCGCACTACACTACGCCGGGGACTGCGCCGCCGCCGCGGTGTAGCCTCCCAGCTGGAGCTGTCCTCTGATGATGGCAGAGTGGCTGAGCGACGACAACAGACCGGTGCCATTGGCGATTGTGACAGAAGCAGACGAGGTAAGCTACGGGGAGGGAGGGTGAGGGAGTCCTGGATTAGGGGGTCTCCGGACAGCCGGACTATCTCTGTTGGCTGGACTGTTAGACTATGAAGATACAAGATTGAAGACTTCGTCTCGTGTCCGGATGGGACTCTACTTGGCGTGGAAGGCAAGCTAGGCAATACGGTTATGGAGATCTCCTCCTTTGTAACCAACCTTGTGTAACCCTAACCCACTCTGGTGTCTATATAAACCGAAGGGTTTTAGTCCGTAGGAGAACAACCACAACATACAATCATACCATAGGCTAGCTTCTAGGGTTTAGCCTCCTCGATCTCGTGGTAGATCTACTCTTGCACTACCCATATCATCAATATTAATCAAGCAGGACGTACGGTTTTACCTCCATCAAGAGGGCCCGAACCTGGGTAAAACATCGTGTCCCCTGCCTCCTGTTACCATCCGGCCTAGACACACAGTTCGGGACCCCCTACCCGAGATCCGCCGGTTTTTACACCGACATTGGTGCTTTCATTGAGAGTCCCTCTGTGTTGTCGCCGTTAGGCTTGATGGCTCCTACTATCATCGATAGAGATGCGGTCCAGGGTGAGACTTTTCTCCCCGGACAGATCTTCATATTCGGCGGCTTTGCACTACGGGCTAATTCGCTTGGCCATCTGGAGCAGATTGAAAGCTACGCCCCTGGCCATCAAGTCAGAATTGGAAGCTTAAACTACATGGCCGATATCCATGGAGATTTAATCCTCGAAGGACTCAAGCCCCTGCCTTATGCGCCACGCGGTCACGATGAGCATGACTTAGCTCTCCCATCGGACAGTGTTAAGGAGATCGCACCGGCAGCCGCTCCGACCCTCAATTCGGAGCCAGTCGCGCCTTTCGCGGACGGGTGGATGGACCCCGCCACGGAGGCCTTACCCTCAGTGGCGATCGAGCCGAATATCGACCTTGCCCTGCACGTGGGCCGTGTTGTTAAACTGCCGGATCCTTCTCCGGCCATGGACCCCGAACCGCCTGCACCCGTTCCTATCGAATCCGATTGGGCGCCGATCATGGAGTTTACTGCCGCGGATATTTTTGAGCACTCGCCCTTTGGCAACATACTGAACTCATTAAGGTCTCTCTCCTTGTCAGGAGAATCCTGGCCGAACTATGTCCGACAGGATTGGGACGCGGACGACGAAGAAATTCGACGCCCACCCACCACCCACTTAATAGCCACTGTCGATGACTCAACCAACATGCTCGACTTCGACTCCGAAGACATCGACGGTATGGACGACGATGTGGGAGGCGAAAAGGAACCACCGCCCACAGGGCGCTGGACGTCCACCTCATCATATGACGTATACATGGTGGACACACCAAAAGAAGACGACGCCGAGGAATGGAAGGACGCAACGAAGGCTTGTTCCCTCGAGAAGCAGTCAAAGCGGCGGCGTAAGCGCCGCCCAAAATCCCGCCTCAGCAGCAATACCGATCATACAGACCCAGCGTTAGAGCAGGGCGAACCACTACCGGACCACGGCAATACGGAGAATCAAACCGAACAAACCAATTCTCTCAAAGATAATAGTCCGGACGACATAACGCCGGACAGGCACCCGGAGCAGCTGAATGCCCGTCAAAGGCTTGTTGCCACCGCGAGGAGTCTGAAAAAGTAGAAGCAAAGGCTCAAGGCTGCGCATGACACACTCCAAATCAGATGGAGTAAAGTACTCAACACGGCAGCGAAGTACGGCGGCAATCGCCCCACCAAGAGCTACCCAAAGCGGAAGTTGCAACCTGAATTCGATGAGGAGGCCTTAGACCCCCCACAACGAAAAATTAAAACAACCATCTGGCCGGATAGACGACCTCACAGCCAACATAAAGCGGCAAGGAACACCGCACATAAGCCAACACACGGTCTACGCAAGGGCTCGCATTCAAAGGACGGTGAAACCAGATCCATCTATGGACCACACAAGCGTGCTCCAGCATACTATGCAACACAACAAACATCCGAACAATGCGGTACACCCAGATATAGGGGTGCCGCACACCCCCTATGTTTCACCGATGAGGTGCTGGACCATGAATTTCCAGAGGGATTCAAACCCGTAAACATAGAGTCATACGATGGAACAACAAACCCTGGGGTCTGGATTGAGGACTATATCATCCATCTCCACATGGCTCGGGGAGATGATCTCCACGCCATTAAGTATTTACCCCTCAAACTCAAAGGGCCAGCTTGGCACTAGCTTAAGAGCCTCCCCAAAAGCTCCATTGGAAGCTGGGAAGAGCTTGAAGACGCCTTTCGGGCAAATTTTCAAGGGACTTATGTCCGACCTCCGGACGCGGATGATTTGAGTCATATAACTCAATAGCCCGGAGAGTCAGCCCGAAAGCTTTGGAACCGGTTTCTTACTAAAAAGAACCAAATTGTCGACTCTCCGGACGCCGAAGCCTTGGAAACTTTTAAGCATAGCGTCCATGACGAATGGCTTGCCAGACACCTCGGCCAAGAAAAGCCGAGAACAATGGCAGCATTAACAAGCCTCATGACCCGCTTTTGCGCGGGTGAGGATAGCTGGCTAGCCAGATGCAGCACCAGCAACCCCAGTACATCTGAAGTTAGAGATGGAAACGGGAAATCACGGCGCAACAGCAATAACAAACGCTGGAATAAAGAAGACATCACGAAGAGCACAACAGTAAACGCCAGATTCAAAAGCTCTCGGCCAGGTCAGCAAAAGCCGCCCTCTAAAGGCGCCAGAGACGAACTGTCCAGCCTAAACAAAATTCTGGACCAAATATGTCAGATCCATAGCACCCCTGGTAAACCCATTAATCATACCCATAGAGAATGTTGGGTCTTCAAGCAGTCTGGCAAGCTCAACGCCGTACACAAGGGGGAGGATACACCAAGCGAAGACGAGGATGAGCCTCTCAAGCAAGACACTGGGGAACAAAAGAAATTTCCACTAGAAGTCAAAACAGTAAACGTGTTACACGTGATCAAGGGGAGAAACAAAACGACACTCCCATAAAAATATGCCCAAGGGCCTATCACCGCGGAGTCCTGCCACTGGTCGTCTCAACCAATCTCTTTCGACCATCGTGATTACTCAGCAAGTATCCGGCGTGCAGGATTGGCTGCCCTGGTATTAGACCCAATAATTGACGGATACCACTTCACATGAGTCCTGATGGACGGTGGCAGCAGTCTAAACCTGATATACCAGGATACAATCCGTGAAATGGGGATAGACCCAACGAAAATATGCCATAGCAATACTACCTTTAAAGGAGTAACGCCAGGCCCAGGGGCTCATTGCACGGGCTCCCTTCTACTAAAGGTTATATTCGGCTTCCCCGATAACTTCCGTAGTGAACATTTAACCTTCCACATCGCTCCGTTCCAAAGTGGCTATCAAGCACTACTTGGACGCAAAGCTTTCGCTCGCTTTAATGCAATACCGCACTACGCTTCCCTCACGCTCAAGATGCCCGGCCCATGTGGCATCATTACAGTGAATGGAAGTATTAAGAGATCTTTGCGCGCTGCAGAGAATGTGACTGCCTTGGCAGCCGCACACTAAAAACGGCCTCACCAACTAAAGCATTTGATAGGTCGTCAAGACCACGGACGCGGTTAGACGAGTCCGACACTGCTATATGTAATTTGTACCGGATTAATGGCCACACCCCTATTACAAATACAAGGGGCCCAACGTGCAGACAAGTGGCAATTTATACTCATTTCTAGTTATACATGGTTTCTTTAAAAACTATCTCTCTGCACGACAACTTTTTCACCTAAATTCCTCTCTTTTACAGATGACCATCGTGCTACACCCGTCCAGGATATGGCACAACAGAGACACAGGCGCAGACGTGCAGCAGGGACCCGTTCCAAGGATTCTTTTTAGATTAAGACCCTGCGTAAACCTTTTTTTACTGTCTCTTGTTGATACACATCCACCGAATTCTCCACACAATTGATAAGGATGCTGACATCTTGGCATGTGGCCACGTTAGAATAATGCACGTACCTGGACACAAGGGGCTTCTTACAAAGGGCATTATTTAGGCCCGGTTTATACCATAAAGACCGAATACCTTAGGGAGTGTTCGGCGTCGCGAGTTTGGCCTTATATGCATCAGCTCTGAATCATTGTCTTTGGTCAAATGTTGGGTTTGCCCGGCTCCTGTGTTTTGGTGCCTTACGATCCGCTTTATCGGCTAAGGCAGCACCAGGAGAACTACTGCGATTGTGCCCTGGTTCATCCGGAAGAGCACCTCAGTAGAGAAAGCCGAAAATTGACTGTCATGATATATTGTGAGACTGGTCAACCACTCGATGACCTATCGGAATGTTAGAATTCCTCCGCCTTAACGAAGGGCTGTTTTCCGGCCAAGCATGTACGCACCCCGAGATCGGGAGAGGGCGGAGCCACCAGGGGCTATCTAGTAGCCCCACTGTCAAACTCCTATGGCTAAGTGAAAGTGTTAAAGCATTATAGTCCGGTTGCCTCATTCTCTGCGCTATCACCTCCTTAATAGGACCAAGACGTTGGGTTAAGTGTGAAAACGCGTTTTTTGCGAGCACCTCCGCATTATATGCGTGGGGGCTGAAGCCGACGACTGCAATCTTTCAGGTATACACATGTATACATAAACGACCGCACAGGAGGCATCTATTACTTTATGGAAAAAGTATAAACACAGCCTTATAAAATTTCATAAAAACATTGTGTTTACAATGGGAATACATGTCACTCAAACATAATATTCTTCGAGCACTGGGCCTCTATCAAACAAGCACCCTCGAGAACCTCCTCGAAATAGTGCTCGGCAGCCACTCGGCCTATGGCCGAACCCTGCGCCGCAACAACGGTAGTGTCCATCTCTGCCCAGTATGCTTTAACACGGGCAAGGGACATCCGCGAGCCTTCTATGCATGCCAACCTCTTCATTGCATTAATGTGCGGCACCGCACCAAGGACCTGCTGCACTAAGCTGAAATAGCTGTTCGGCTTTGGCTTTTCCAGCCATAGCTGATCCACAACAGACCTCATGGCGAGTCCGGACAACCTATTTAGTTCGGCCCATTCGGCTAGCTGGTCAGTCAATGAAAGCGGACGCTCTGGAACGTTGAATTGCGACCAGAACAGCTTGTCCATTTCACGATCTATTTGACCTTGGAAGTACTTGGCCGCATCGGCAGCGCTCGCCGCCAAGTCCATATACGCATCTGCCGAACTCCATAGCCGATCTAGAGGGGCATACTGTGGATCTCCGAACTTCCTTCGTACCATGAAGGGCTTCCTAGCTGCAATATCCCCGGCTTCCCGCAGCTCCTCCTTCTTCGCTCTCATAGCAGAGCGGGTGTCTTTGTCCGCCGTCGTGGCCTTCTCAAGGTCTGTTGCCTTCGCTCGGTTCTCTTTTTCAAGGAGCCGGCAACGGTCGGCAGTGCCTTTTAATTCTACGACCATCTTGGACATCTTCTCTTTGCTCTCGCAATGTGCGGCCTTCTCGGCTTTCAACTCCTCGGCCGCCTTCAAAGCAGCCGCATTACTAATCCTCGCTTGTTCTTTGGCTCGGGCAAGTTCTGTCCGCAAGGTTTCCACGGTGGCAGCTCCATCTGCAGTCACAACATATTAAAGATACTGGCATCATGCTACTCTTACTACGTGGCATTCACCAGAAAATAACACTTACCCTGTGCCTCGTCAAGCCTCTTGTTAACAAGCTCGATATCGGCGTCCACCGCATCCAGTTGCCATTTTAATTCGGCAAACTCACTAGTCCGGCTAGCCACCGGAGCTTCCACCGCCTGCACATAAAGGCAGTCTGGTTATTGCCTGGGACTATGTTCCTCTGTTCGCCGCCGTTCTTGTCGACAACCAGAGTCTCAGGGGCTACTATCTACACAGGGCACACCTAACATGTGCGGTACTATCACGTACCTCAAAGGCTGTCAGTAGACTCATCAAGGCTTCATGTAATCCGCTTTCAGCGGACGAAATTCTTTCCATCACCGTACCCATCAGCGTACGGTGTTCTTCTAAGATGGCCGCTCGCCCCAACAGCTCCCTCAGAACGTCCGACCGCATACCAGACGGTGCCGGACTCTTTTTTTCGCTCTCCTCGAGAGCCGGACGCTGGGGACTTCGGGGGTCTATGGGATTATCTTCTGGCCTCACCGGATCCGGAGAGGCCCTCCGTGACGACACTTCGGGGTCACCCGCTTCTTGAGCGGAGGAGGCCAGGGGAGGCAATTCACTCTCCATCATCTCCGGAAGAAGATCCCCCGAAGACGAGCTCAGCTGAGAAGGGCTAAGACCCGAACTGCAAGATATATGTGGCGGTTATTTTCTCAGAAGAAAGATAGTACACCTTCACTATTAAAAGTATTTTTTGGATCACTTACGACTACTCGTTGGAGGGCTGATCCCCCCCCCCCCCCCCCGCGGACTTTGTGCGGCAAAAGCACCCCCCGAGGCAGGACCCTCTGTGGGAGACTTCTTCTCCCGTTTGGAGGCCTCGGCTTCCGGATCCTTGGAAGCAGTCCTTTTCCTCCCCCGGTTATCCTCCTTCATGGAGGCGCTCATTCCCTCGGTTGGAACTGGCAGCGATGGGGGCCCGCGTCCGCCCGTATTATCCCCCCCTGTATCTTCCTTCGAGGGCTCTGGGCAAGGTGCGAGCTCGAGCATCTTTTCCAATACCGGATTTTCCAAACCCTCAGGGAGGGGGGCCAAACACCGAATCATCTTCACCTTTGTTAGCCAGTCCTGGTCAGAGAGTGAACTCTCAGAAATAGCTTCATGATGAATAAAAGATAGTGTGTTCGGCTAGAGGATTTCTTACTTGTTCGGCGGCGCAGTTACTGCTCAGGCCCACGTCCTCAGTAGTATCCGGACACTCTATTTGGGGTCCGAAGAATGAATTGTACATCTCCTCGTGCGTTAGGCCGAGGAAACTTTGAATGGCACGCGCTCCTTCTGGGTTGAACTCCCACAAGCGAAGGGGCCGGCGTTTGCAAGGCTAGACTTGACGAACCAGCATAACTTGTATTACCAAGACCAAATTAAAATCTCCCTCGAAGAGATCTCGAATGCGGCTTTGCAGTATCGGCACATCCTTGGCTAGACCCCAGCTCAAACCTCTGCTAATACATGACATCAGTTGTGGTGGGGGGCCCGAGCAGAAAGCGGGGGCAGCCGCCCACTTGGCACTTCTGGGAGCCGTGACATAAAACCACTCCCGTTGCCATAATTCGGACACCTCTGGAAAGGAACCTTTCGGCCATGGAGCTCCTGCCATCTTGCCTATTGATGCACCTCCGCACGCTGCATGTTGCCCCTCGATCATCTTCGGCTTCACTTCAAAGGTCTTGAGCCATAGGCCGAAGTGAGGGGTAATGCGGAGGAAGGCCTCACACACGACAATAAATGTCGAGATGTGGAGAAAGGAGTCCGGAGCTAGATCGTGGAAATCTAGCCCGTAATATAACATCAAACCCCTGACGAAGGGATCCAGAGTGAAGCCTAGGCCTCGGAGGAAGTGGGAGACGAACACGACATTCTCGTTGGGTTCGGGAGTAAGGACGACATGCCCTCGAGCAGGCAGCCGATGCGAAACCTCGGCGGTCAGGTATCTGGCCTCCCTCAACTTCTTGATGTCCTCTTCCGTAATGGAGGAGGGCATCCATTGGCCTTGAAGGCTGGATCCGAACATGATTGAAGATCCGGAGCACCTAACCTGGGCTTTGGGTGTTAGAAGTCAAGGCGGGGGAAGGGTTCGATTGAGCACGAGAGGGAAAAAGCGAAAACCTTGTCCCTTTATAAAGAGGGTGAATATCAAGCGTCCTCTCCGTAGCCGTTTAGGACTTGCCTATAATCTAGGAGTCCTAGACACGGTTGGGTTACCCACGACCACATTAATGAGAATCCCGTAATTGGGGGAACATGATCTTTTCTTTGACAAGATGTGTCAAGAAACCGCCTTGCGTTATGTGTGGAGCTGGTTGAAGAAAAACGGTTCGAATAATCACGGGGCCATGACATAACGTCATGCTGCCAAAACAAGTCAGCAAATTGGATTTGCGAAAATATTATTCTCTCTATGGCGGTATGTGGAACTTATTTTGTAGGGTCGGACACTATCCTCGTATTCAAATTCTTCTGCGATGTATTCGGAGAAGGAACCCGCCTTGCAATGCCGAAGACAATACTGCGCGCTGGACTCATCGTCATTGAAGCCTGTTTCAGGGGCTACTGAGGGAGTCCTGGATTAGGGGGTCTCCGGACAGCCGGACTATCTCTGTTGGCCGGACTGTTAGACTATGAAGATACAAGATTGAAGACTTCGTCTCGTGTCCAGATGGGACTCTACTTGGCGTGGAAGGCAAGCTAGGCAATACGGATATGGATATCTCCTCCTTTGTAACCGACCTTGTGTAACCCTAACCCACTCTGGTGTCTATATAAACCGAAGGGTTTTAGTCCGTAGGACAACAACCACAACATACAATCATACCATAGGCTAGCTTCTAGGGTTTAGCCTCCTCGATCTCGTGGTAGATCTGCTCTTGTACTACCCATATCATCAATATTAATCAATCAGGACGTAGGGTTTTACCTCCATCAAGTGGGCCCAAACCTGGGTAAAACAACCTGTCCCCTGCCTCCTGTTACCATCTAGCCTAGACGCACAGTTCGGGACCCCCTACCCGAGATCCGCCGGTTTTGACACCGACAGAGGGGAAAATGCGATGCAGGACTCACCTGCCGTGAGGGTTTATATAGAAGGCCTGTAAGCATTGGGATTTTGGGGGATTTCACCGAGTCCGGCGGGAAGCTTGCGCGGGAACCTACGAGGTTGCGCAGGAACGGGCTCACTGATGATTCATTGGCGCCACTGTTTAGCCAAAAGAATGCCCCCGCGCACTGCGCAAGCTTGCATTGTAAGCCGTCTGTGGCAGCAGGGTGACAAGACGTGCGAGAGGAGGACAAAAGGCCACATACACATACGGTTAATAAAAAAACGTTTTTGATTTAATTTCCTACTATACCCCCGTCCTGGTTTATAAATAGGATTTAAATAATAAAATTCGAATGCATGTCACCAAAGATTATATAGTTGGATTCGTATTTGAACATAGTTTCCAATTATATAATTTTTATAACATGCATTAACATTTCTTTGGTTAAATTTGAGGGCAAAGTATGGCACAGAATATAGTGGGGACTATAGACCAAGATGGAGGTAGTAGCACACGATCGCTCTGTACGCAGCAACGCAACTGTCGGCCGGCTTGTAGGCGACCATTTCCTGCGTGTTCAACTGCTCTATGTGTGTGGTTGCTTGCGGTTGAGGTGGCCGCGACGCACTCTGCTCGCGTCCCGCCGCGCGTAGTCTACTCTCGCATCCCTCCGGGTGCTCTGCCCTCGTCCCTCCACGCGCGCTGCCAGTGTTTGGGGCCGGCGCACGATCACGCATGTTCCTGTGCATGCGGTTGCGTCGGGCACGGTGCGACAATGGAGTTACCCGCTGCAAAAACTGCCATGCGGACGGGTAGAGAATCCAGGCCGCCTGGCCCCCATTTATTCCCACGACCATTTACCTTCATCTCTCGCATCACAGACACATACAGAGAGGACATCTAGCTGTTCCAATGGCGATCCCCGTGGCTCCAATGGCGCTCCCAGCCGTCGACGACGACAACGGCGGGGCAGTTCACATTGCATCACATAGTGGACACCCACGTGAGGGGGAAGGCCCTCTCGGTGGTGTACACGAACGATCCAATCTCGGTGGAGAGCTCCATCCAAACTATGGAGCAGTTCCTTGCCGAGGACAGGTACCAAGTGGTCGGCTTCGACCTCGAGTACACCATCGGTCGTGCCGGGCACGATCAGAAGGTTACCGTCGCCTAGTTGTGCGTGCGACATGATGTCCTCATCTACCACTACCACCTGGACACAAGGCCTTGCGAGCGTTTCTCCAGGTTTATCTATAGCTCCGACTACAGTTTCACTATGGTGGACACCACCAACGATCTAAAAGCGCTCAAGGTTTCGGGCTTGAAATGCCCGAATCTTGTCAACATCTAGCACCACTACAAGGTCTGGGGCAGCGACAAAAACAAATTGAACTCCCTAGTTGACCTCGCCTCGGCCATCATCGATCCCTACTACATGAAGATGATGAATGAGAGCAAGAAGGACAAGAACGCCTGGCATAGTGTGTGGCATGAGAGACTGGATGAACAATATGTCAAGTACGTGGCTAAGGGCGTGTACACAAGCTACGAGATGTATAGGCGGATCATTGACATGAGGAAGTGTCTTCTTCCTGCCCCAGATGAGGGATCGAGTGACAGAGCAGTGGCGGGACCGTCATAAGAAGTAGATGACTAGACGATTGTTTCTCCTACTTTAGAATGCATGTATTTGTTTATTGAGGCGTGTGCGAATGATCTATATAGTCACTTATGTAATTGGATGTTTATTTCAGTTATATATTACACGTTATTCTTCTGTAGACAGAGAAAATCACAAGTCTTATTAGCAGCAATCGTCTGTGTTATTATTGGTCTTCGCACACATTTCTGATTACGAACCTGTTTGCCGCATATCACACACATCTTGTTCAGTTGAACCATTTCCATTGTGTTGCCTAATCACACACAGTTCATCCTAGTGAACCGTATGATGTATATCACACACATCTTCATCTGGCTGCCCATTTATTTTGTTCCTCCTCATCGCAAATAGTTAATTAAACTGAACTGTATGCCCAGCATCGGACACGCAACTAAAATCTGAACCGTGTTTGACGCATCTGTCATCGCAAACGTTTTGCACCTTTTGATGGTTTTTTACGCTACCATTTGCGATTATGGCATCGCACACAGTTTCGTTGAAGGGCTCTGATTCGACTGTCGCGTTTGGACCATCCTGAAGTAGTGACTAGTAATATGCATGATACTAGTATATGATACTCTCCACTATATGTAGCCTAACTAAAACACCCACATGTAGTTGTCATAGGGTTTTGACTTTATGTGCACTAAATGCAAGGTAAGTGCAAAAGATGACTTAAACATAGCAGACTAGACCTGAAATGGGACAGAAAATCAATCCAAGGGTATATGCATGATTTTTTACCATGATTTATTTCGAGGCGGAACGATGTAGTCACTAACGATTTGGATTCCAAAGTGTCGCGTCTCCTTTTGCAAACTATGATCCTTCTTGTGAGATGCTCCGGTATGGAAGGTGCGAGCACCAAAACTCGTGCCAAACTTTACCAAAAAATTTCCAGGCAATCATGAGAGCACGCCACAGTGACACAGTGATTTTCGTTATTTCCGGACTCTATATGCATTTCCTGTAAATAAAATACCAACAAGGCCTACGCCTCTAGCAGCACCCTGTGGCCGAACTGTTTGAAGTTTTTCCCGTTTCTCGGATAATGAATGAAAACTTGCAAAGCGACACATAAATAATCTTGTTAACACCCACGTGTAGGTGCGACTATATATATAGGGCTAGACTATTCTGTTACTAGTAACAGAATAATATTCTATTACCCCTAGCCCTATATAGGGCGCGACGCGCATACACTGTAGAATCTCCCCGACCCAGCCCGAACCCAACCCACCTTCTTCCGCTGGAGGCAACCGTCGTGGGCGAGAGAGCGACGACGTCAGCCGGAGAGAGGGAGCCCGCGGCGCATGACTGGCCGCTGATGGATCCACCACCGCCATCCCCTTCCTTGCTGGCAAAGCAATGACGGCGTCGTGATCCCCGCCTCCTGCCACCCTCCCTCGCCGGGGCTCCTTCACCGGGGCCGTTATCCTCGCCTCCTGCCCCCCCCCCCCGCGAAGCTCCTTCGACGGTGCCGTGATCCCCGCCTCCCGCCCCCCTCGCCGGAGCTCCTTCGATGGATCTGTGATCTCTGTCACCAGGTTCCCCCTCGCAGCAGCTCCTTCGGAGGATCCATGATCTCCGCCACCAGCCGCTGCCTCCCCGGACCTCGTCGCCAGAGCTCCACCACAAGCAGGAGCGCCGTCATCTCCCCAAGCTCCTTACCTGAATCAATGGCGGCGCCCTCCAAGATTATGCCAGTACGCCGCCCATGAGAGGACATGCCACTACAGGTGATCTCTGCTTCCCACACTAATTTTCCTCAAAATTGAATCTGCCTGATTGCTACTGAAGCACAAATGATTAGTTCAAAAAATGTTTTCATATCTGGATTTTCCTGAAGAAAAATACCACATTTGTGTCAGTTCATCAGTCCGGCTATGCAGAAGATTCAATTTAAAAATTCCACACATTATGCACTGCCTACATGTTACACTATTAGATTCATCAGTACTGCATGTGTGCTGCATCAGTGACACATGTTCCTATGATGTAGAAGCTGATAGTACATTGCAAATGCTTGCATCAGTTCATTACACCCCTACCACTTGATGCACAATTTGGATGTCAAGGTTACTGTCAGTACCTCTAATATGCTAGCTTCAGTTCAAGTCAAAAAACATAAACTTATGCATCAGTCCAAGTAGCTACTACGCTTTATATAAGGTTCAGCTACCACCGTGATGACCCACAAGTATAGGGGATCAATTGTAGCTCTTTTCGATAAGTAAGAGTGTCGAACCCAACGAGGAGCAGAACGAAATGACAAGTGGTTTTCAGTAAGGTATTGTCTGCAAGTGCTGAAATTGTAAATAGCGAGTAGTTTGATAGCAAGATAATTTGTAACGAGTAAGTAATGATAATAGTAACAAGTATGCAGCAAGGTAGCCCAATCCTTTTGAGGCAAAGGACAGGCCAAAACGGTCTCTTATAATTAGCAAAGCATTCTTGAGGGTACACGGGGATTTCATCTAGTCACTTTCATCATGTTGGTTCGATTTGTGTTCGCTACTTTTATAATTTGATATGTGGGTGGAGCGGTGCTTAGGTGCTGTTCTTACTTGAACAAACCACCTACTTATGATTAACCCTCCCACAAGCATCTGCAACTACGAGAAAAGTATTAAGAATAAATTCTAACCATAGCATTAAAATTTTGGATCCAATCGGTCCCTTTGGAAATAGCGCATAAACTGGGTTTAAGCTTTTGTCACTCTCGCAACCCACCATCTAATTGCTACTCCACAATGCATTCCATTAGGCCCAAATATGGTGAACTGTCATGTAGTCAACGTTCACATGACACCACTAAGGGAATCACTGTTGGGTAACGTGGTAATTTCAAAAAAAATTCCTACACACATGCAAGATCTATCATGGTGATGCATAGCAATGAGAGGGGAAGAGTGTTTTCCATGTACCCTCGTAGACTGTAAGCGGAAGCGTTATGACAACGCGGTTGATGTAGTCGAACATCTTCACGATCTTCACGATCCTAGCACCGAAGGTACAACACCTCCGCGATCTGCACACGTTCAGCTCGATGACGTCCCACGAACTCTAGATCCAACTGAGTGTCAAGGGAGAGCTTCGTCAGCACGATGGCGTGATGACAATGATGATGATGCTACCGGAACAGGGCTTCGCCTAAGCACCGCTATGATATGACCGAGGTGGATTATGGTGGAGGGGGCACTGCACATGGCTAAGGGATCAATGGTCAACTTGTGTATCTATGGGGTGCCCCCTCACCCCGTATATAAAGGAGTGGAGGAGGGGAGAGGGCCGGCCTCATAGACGCACCCAAGGGGGGAGTCCTACTCCCGGTGGGAGTAGGATTCCCCCTTCCCTAGTTGGAGTAGGAGAGGGAATGAAGGGGGAGAATGAGAGAAGGAAAGGGGGCCGCCCCCCTCCCAATTCGGATTGGGCTTGGGGGAGGGCACGCCCGCACTTTGAACGCCTCCTCCTCCTTTCCACTTTGGCCGATAAAGGCCCATTGACTCCCCGGGGGGTTCCGGTAACCTCCCGGTACTCCGGAAAATGCCCGAACTCATCCGGAACCATTCTGATGTCCAAACATAGTCTTCCAATATATCGATCTTTACGGATTAACCATTTCGAGACTCCTCGTCATGTCCGTGATCATATTTGCGACTCTGAACTACCTTCGGTACATCAAAACACATAAACTCATAATACCGATCATCACCAAACGTTAAGCGTGCGGACCCTATGGGTTCGAGAACTATGTAGACATGACCAAGAATCATCTCCAGTCAATAACCAATAGCGGAACTTGGATGCTCATATTGGTTCCTACATATTCTATGAAGATCTTCATTGGTCAAACCGCACAACAACATACGTTGTTCCCTTTGTCATCGGTATGTTACTTGCCCGAGATTCGATCGTTGGTATCATCATGCCTAGTTCAATCTCGTTATCGGAAAGTCTCTTTACTAGTTCCGTAATGCTACATCCCGTAACTAACTCATTAGTTACATGGCTTGCAAGGCTTATAGAGATGTACATTACCAAGAGGGCCCAGAGATACCTGTCCGACACTCGGAGTGACAAATCCTAATCTTGATCTATGCCAAGGCAACAAAAACCATCAGAGACACCTGTAGAGCAACTTTATAGTCACCCAGTTACATTCTAATGTTTGATAGAACACTAAGTGTCCCTCCGGTATTCGGGAGTTGCATGATCTCATAGTCATAGGAACATGTATAAGTTATGGAGAAAGCAAGAGCAGTAAACTAAACGATCATCGTGCTAAGCTAACGGATGGGTCAAGTCAATCACATCATTCTCTAATGATGTGATCCCGTTTATCAAATGACAACTCTTTGTCCATGGCTAGGAAACTTAACCATCTTTGATCAACGAGCTAGTCAAGTAGAGGCATACTAGTGACACTCTGTTTGTCTATGTATTCACACATGCACTAAGTTTCCGGTTAATACAATTCTAGCATGAATAATAAACATTTATCATGATATAAGGAAATATAAATAACAACTTTATTATTGCCTCTAGGGCATATTTCCTTCAGTCTCCCACTTGCACTAGAGTCAATAATCTAGATTACATTGTGATGATTCTAACACCCATGGAGTCTTGGTGCTGATCATGTTTTGCTCGTGAGAGAGGCTTAGTCAACGGGTCTGCAACATTCAGATCCGTATGTATCTTGCAAATCTCTGTCTCCTTGACTTGATCGTGGATGGAATTGAAGCGTCTCTTGATGTTCTTGGTTCTCTTGTGAAATCTGGAATCCTTTGCCAAGGCAATTGCACCTGTATTGGCACAAAAGATTTTCATTGGACCCGATGCACTAGTTATGACCCCTAGATCGGATATGAAATCCTTCATCCAGACACCTTCATTTGCTGCTTCTGAAGCAGCTATGTACTCCGCTTCACATGTAGATCCCACCACAACGCTCTTCTTGGAACCGCACCAACTAACAGCTCCACCATTTAATAAAAATACATATCCGTTTTGTGACTTAGAGTCATCCAGATCAGTGTCAAAGCTTGCATCGACGTAACCGTTTAAGACAAGCTGTTTGTCACCTCCATAAACGATAAACATATCCATAGTACTTTTCAAGTATTTCAGGATGTTCTTGACCGCTGTCCAATGATCCACTCCTGGATTACTTTGGTACCTCCCTGCTAAACTAATAGCAAAGCACACATGAGGTCTGGTACACGGCACAACATACATGATAGAACCTATGGCTGAAGCATAGGGAATGACTTTCATTTTCTCTCTATCTTCTAAAGTGGTTGGGCATTGAGTCTGACTCAATTTCACACCTTGTAATATAGGCAAGAACCCTTTCTTTGCCTGATCCATTTTGAATTACTTCAAAACTTTATCAAGGTATGTGCTCTGTGAAAGTCCAATTAAGCGTCTTGATCTATCTCTATAGATCTTGATGCCCAATATATAAGCAGCTTCACCGAGGTCTTTCATTGAAAAATTCTTATTCAAGTATCCTTTTATGCTATTCAGAAATTCAGTATCATTTCCGATCAACAATATGTCGTCATATAATATCAAAAATGCTACAGAGCTCCCACTCACTTTCTTGTAAATACAGGCTTCTCCAAAAGTCTGTATATAACCATATGCGTATATTCCAACTCTGAAAGGCTTGCACCAGTCCATAAATGGATAGCTGGAGCTTGCACACTTTGTTAGCACCTATTGGATCGACAAAACCTTCTGGTTGCATCATATACAACTCTTCTTTAAGATATCCATTAAGGAATCCAATTTTGACATCCATTTGCCAAATTTCATAATCATAAAATGCAGCAATTGCTAACATGATTCGGACGGACTTAAGCATCGCTACGGGTGACAAGGTCTTGTCGTAGTCAAGTCCTTGAACTTGTCGAAAAACCTTTTGCAATAAGTCAAGCTTTGTAGACAGTAACATTATCGTCAGTGTCAGTCTTCTTCTTGAAGATCCATTTATTCTCTATGGCTTGCCGATCATCGGGCAAGTCAACCAAAGTCCACACTCCGTTCTCATACATGGATCCCATCTCAGATTTCATGGCCTCAAGCCATTTTGCGGAATCTGGGCTCATCATCGCTTCCTCATAGTTTGTAGGTTCGTCATGGTCAAGTAACATGACCTCCAGAACAGGATTACCGTACCACTCTGGTGCGGATCTTACTCTAGTTGACCTACGAGGTTCGGTAGTAACTTGATCAGAAGTTTCATGATCATCATCATTAGCTTCCACACTTACTGGTGTAGGAATCACTGGAACTGATTTTAGTGAGGAACTACTTTCCAATAAGGGAGCAGGTACAATTACCTCATCAAGTTCTACTTTCCTCCCACTCACTTCTTTCGAGAGAAACTCCTTCTATAGAATGGACCCATTCTTAGCAACGAATATCTTGCCTTTGGATCTGTGATAGAAGGTGTACCCAACAATCTCCTTTGGGTATCCTATGAAGACACATTTCTCCGATTTGGGTTCGAGCTTATCAGGTTG